>NW_007248762.1:263509-265702 GCF_000164805.1 Carlito syrichta
CTTTTCAGTACATTTCAGTTCCTTGTAGATCCAGGATGTTAACCCTTTGTCAGACCTAGAGTTGGCAAATACTTTTTCCCAGTCTGTAGGCTGTCTCCCTGATCTCTTGATGGTTTCTTTGGCTTTGCAGAAGCTTGTCAGTTTAATAAGGTCCCATTTGTCTATCTTCTCTCTTAAGTCCTGTGGGTTTCGGGTTTTGTACAGGAATTGGATGCCAGTTCTGATTTCCATGAGAGTATTTCCTTCTTTTACTAAGGTTCTTATGGTTTGAGGTTTTACATTTAGGTCTCTGATCCATTTGGAGTTAATCTTTGTGCATGGGGATAGACAGGGGTCCTGTTTCAATCTTCTGCATGTGGTCAGCCAGTTTTCCCAGCCCCATTTACTGAATAGGTTCTCCTCTCCCCATTGGTAGGTGGTGGGGGCTTTGTCGAAGATGAGTTGGTTGAGAAATTGAGGTTTTGCTTCTGGAATCTCAATTCCGTTCCTTTGATCTATATGCCTGTTCCTGTACCAATACCAAGCTGTTTTGATGATTGTAGCTTTATAGTAAAGTTTGAAATCTGGTATTGTGATACCACCTGCTTTGTTTTTTTTTGCTGAGGATTGTTCTGGCTATTCTTGGACGTTTGTGTTTCCATATGAATTCTGTGTTGTTTTTTTCTAGGTCTGAGAAGAATGTTGTTGGTAATTTAATGGGTATTGCATTGAATCTGTAGATTGCATTAGGCAAGATGGACATCTTCACAATGTTGATTCTTCCGATCCATGAGCATGGGATATTTTCCCACTTGTTCGTGTCAGCTTTGATTTCTTTGAGCAGTGTTTTGTAATTTTCATTGTAAAGGCCTTTCACGTCTCTGGTTAGGAAGATGCCAAGGTATTTCATTTTTTTTGTGGCTATTGTGAATGGAACTGTGTTTTTTATTTGGGTTTCTGTTTGTTTATTATTGGTGTAGAGAAATGCGATTGTCTTTGTACACTTATTTTGTATCCTGAGACTTTGCCAAAGGCTTTTATCAATGTAAGGAGGCCTTTGACAGATTCTCTTGGGTTTTCAAGGTACACCATCATATCATCTGCATAGAGAGATAACTTGATTTCCTCTTTTCCTATTTGAATACCTCTGATTGCCTCCTCTTCTCTGATTGCTTTAGCCAGGACTTCCAATACTATGTTGAACAGGAGGTGAGAGAGCGGACATCCTTATCTAGTTCCAGTTTTCAGGGGAATTGGTTCCAATTTTTGTCCATTTAGGAGTATGCTTGCTGTGGGTTTCTTGTAGATGGCTTTTACTATTTTGAGGCATGTTCCCCGTATGCCTAGATGTTCAAGGGTTTTTATCAAGAAGGGGTGCTGGATTTTATCAAAAGCTTTTTCTGCATCTAGTGATATGATTATATGGTTTTGTTTTGACATCTGTTGATGTATTTAATTACATTTATGGTTTTACGAATGTTGAACCAGCCTTGCATGCCAGGAATGAAGCCTACTTGGTCATGGTGGATGATTTTTGAGATGTATTGCTGAATCCAGTTTGCTAGGATCTTGTTGAAAATTTTAGCATCGATGTTCATCAAAGATATTGGCCTGTAGTTCTCTTTCTTTGTTGGATCTTTACCTGGCTTGGGTATCAATGTGATGTTGGCTTTGTAAAATGATTTGGGGAGAGTTCCATCTTTTTCAATTACCTGGAATACCTTCAGTAGGATTGGTATCAACTCCTTCTTGAATGTCTTGTAGAATTCTGCCGGAAAGCCATCTGGACCAGGGCTTTTTTTTGTAGGAAGTTTTCTTATTACGTAGTCGATTTCCTTGATTGTTATTGGTCTATATAGGGTCTCAATTTCTTCTTGTTCCAACCAAGGTAGGTTGTGTGATGTCAGAAAGTCCTCCATTTCCTTCTGGTTTTCAAGTTTGTTTCCATACTCGTGTATGTAGTAGTCTCTAATGATCTTTTGTATTTCTTCAGGATCAGATGTGACTTCATCTTTTGTGTTTCTGATTATGCTTATTTGGTTTTTTTCTCGTTTTTTCTTGGTCAGTCTAGCTAGGGGACCATCAATCTTGTTTACCCTTTCAAAGAACCAGCTTTTTGTTTCATTGATTTTTTGTATTATCTTTTTGTCTTCTATGTCCTGGATTTGGGCTTTTATTTTGGTGATCTGGATTCTTCTGTTGAAATTAGGGTTG
>NW_007248763.1:0-1164 GCF_000164805.1 Carlito syrichta
GAGAGATAGCTTGACTTCCTCTTTTCCTATTTGGATACCCCTGATTGCCTTCTCTTTTCTAATCGCTCTAGCCAGGACTTCCAATACTATATTGAACAGGAGAGGTGAGAGTGGGCATCCTTGTCTTGCTCCCGTTTTCAGGGGAAATGGTTTCAGTTTTTGTCCATTTAGGAGTATGCTGGTTGTGGGTTTCTCATAGATAGCTTTTACTATTTTGAGGTATGTTCCTCATATGCCTAGATGTTTGAGGGTTTTTATCAAGAAGGGGTGCTGGATTTTATCAAAAGCTTTTTCTGCATCTAATGATATAATCATGTGGTTTTTGTCTTGACATCTGTTGATGTATTTAATTACATTTATGGTTTTACAAATGTTGAACCAGCCTCGCATCCCAGGGATGAAGCCTACTTGGTCATAATGGATGATTTTTGAGATGTGTTGTTGAATCCAGTTCGCTAGGATCTTGTTGAGAATTTTAGCATCTATATTTATCAAAGATATTGGCCTGTAGTTCTCTTTCTTTGTTGGATCTTTACCTGGCTTGGCTACCAATTTGATGTTGGCATCGTAAAATGATTTGGGGAGAGTTCCATTTTTCTCAATCGCCTGGAATACCTTCAATAGGATTGGTATAAGCTCCTCCTTAAATGTCTTGTAGAATTCTGCTGGAAAGCCGTCTGTTCCAGGGCTTTTTTTTTGTAGGTAGTTTTCTTACTACGTGGTCAATTTCCTTGATTGTTATTGGTATTTAGGGCATCAATTTCTTCTTGTTTCAACCTAGGCAGGTTGTATGAAGACAGAAAGTCCTCTATTTCAGAAAGGTTTTCAAGTTTGTTTCCATACAAGTGTACATAGTAGTTTCTAATGATCTTTTGTATTTCTTCAGGATCAGATGTGACTTCATCTTTTGTGTTTCTGATTGTGTTTATTTGGGCTTTTTCTCTCTTTTTCTTGGTCAGTCTAGCTAGGGGACCATCGATCTTCCTTATCCTTTCGAAGAACCAGCTTTTTGTTTCATTGATTTTTTGTATTGTCTTTTTATCTTCTGTGTCCTGGATTTAGGCTTTTATTTTGGTGATCTGGATTCTTCTGCTGAAATTAGGGTTTTTGTGATCTTGCTTTTCCAGCTTCCTTAGGTGGCTTCTTAGGCTGTTAATTTGTGAT
>NW_007248763.1:1601-4091 GCF_000164805.1 Carlito syrichta
TGTGGTCAATCTTAGAGTACGTTCCATGTGGTGATGAGTAGAATGTGTATTCTGTGGTCTCTGGATGGAGGGTTCTGTAGGTATCAGTTAAGTCCATTTGATCAAGAGTCACATTGAGGTTTCGAATCTTGTTGCTGATTTTTTTTGTCCTGATGATCTGTCTAGGGTTGTGAGTGGGGTCTTAAAGTCCCCAGCTATGATGGTATTGGAGTTGATATCTTTTTTTAGTTTGCCTAGGAGCTGCTTTATGAAAGTTGGTGCTCCTATGTTCAGTGCATATATGTTTAGGATGGATATTTCTTGTTGATGGATTGAACCTTTTATCATTATGTAGTGGCCTTCTGTATCTTTTTAAATTTTTGATAGCTTAAAGAGTATTTTGTCTGGATTAAGGTCGCGACTCCTCCTTTCTTTTGTGTTCCATTCGCCTGAAAGTTTGTTTCCCATCCTCTTACTTTGAGTCTGTGAGTGTCCTTTCTAGTGAGGTGAGTCTCTTGTAGGCAATTGATTGTTGCCTGGTGATTTTTTATCCATTTTGCCATTTTATGTCTTTTCAGTGGTGCATTTAGTCCATTCACATTCAAACTAATTATTGAGATGTGAGAGTTGATCCCTATCATAATGTTCTTGCAGAGTTGTTCTTCCTGTTTGTGTGTTGTCTTTCTTTTGGTTTTAGAGTTGGATCATGGGTGTTTTTAATCTTTTGCCTGTACTCTTGTGAAGAATGTTGTTGTTCTTTTTTCCTTTTCTTCTGTGTTCAGTGCTTTCTTAAGTGTTTCTTATAGCAGTGGTCTGGTGGCAGCGTAGGTTCTTAGGGATTGGATATCTGGGAAAGATTTCAATTCTCCCTCACTGATGAAGCTTAGCTTTGCTGGGTAGGTTATTCTCGGTTGAAATTGTTTATCTTTTAGAACTTTGAAGATAGGGCTCCAAGCTCTTCTAGCCTGGAGGGTTTCTGTAGATAAATCTGCTGCTATTCTAATTGGTCTTCCCTGGTAAGTAGTCTGACCTTTTCCTCTTGCAGCCTTTAGGATTTTTTCTTTTATACCTACTTTGTTTAGGCGAATTATTATATGTCTAGGAGTTGGTCTTCTCATTTGTTATCTTGCAGGGGTTCTCTGAATCTCTTGTGTTTGAAGTTTTTCCTCCTTGATGAGATGAGGGAAGTTTTCTTGAATGATTTCATGAAATACTTGTTCCAGTGTGGTCTCTGTTTCTCTCTCTGCCTCCGGAAGGCCAATTACTCTTAGGTTTGGTCTCTTGAAGTGGTTATTCATCTCTTGAAGGTTTTGTTCTGTCTTTTTCAGCTTCTTTTCTATGCTTTTGACAGTATGACTTAGTTCTGTGTTTTGTTCTTCAAGCTCTGAGATTCTTTCTTCTGCTTTCCATGCTTATTAGTTTGTTATTTATTTCTATCACAGTATTCTTTACTGCTGTTATTTCTGACATCACCTCCTTCTTGTTTTCCTCTTGTCTCTCCTCAATTTTTAAAATTCTCTCTATTAATGTCTTGATGTCTGGGTTTGTTGCATGTGACCAGTCATTCTGAGGGCTCTTCATTGTTTGTGTTCCGGAATCTGTTTTCCCAGTGCCTGATCTCCCAGGGGTCTGTGTGAGACCTATATTCTTCTTTTGGTTTTTCTTCATTTGCGCAGTTTTTCCCCCTCCCTACTTTTTCCTTCCCTCCATGTCACCGTCTTCTTTAATTCTGTTATTCAGATGTGGAGGGCTTGTTTTTACTTCTGTTTGTTCAATCTCCTATTCTTGTTTATGTATGTCTTCTTACTTTGTTCAATTCTGGAGTTGCACTGTAGGTTGGGGGTGGTCCTTTTTGGGGCTTTAAGATTTACTTAAGGGGGGAGCCGTGATTCAAAATCTATCTGCAGGTCCTGGTATCCACTGACAGGTGTATGAATAATCTGAAACCCACTTCCCACTGCCTTGGAATATGTCTGTGCAGTGGGATTGTAGGTTTACTTCCTGAAAATAAAATGTGGTTAACAGAGGGAAGAGAATGGAGCAGGCAGTGGGGGAGAAGAGGGGGTGGAGAGGGAGAGGGGTAAGGGTGAAAACAGAGGAATGTACCAACAAATGGAGAGAGAGACAAAACTTGAAACATATAAAAACAATAGACCACGGATACAAACTAGCCATCTCCCATACAAAAAAAGGTAAAACACACAATGTTGCTAACTTACAAGCTTACCACCCTCCTTATTGGTGTGCTATTCCTCTATACAAAGATATGGTTTACAGAGAGAAGAAAAGAAAAGAAGGAGAAAAAAAGGGGGGGAACAAAACAGAAGGAATAGAATCAAGTCAGTAGAATAACAGAACCAATCAAGCACATTCTGAGACTTTTTTTTTTATCCAGTCCTCTTTCAAGCTGGTAAGTTTGTTCAAGGTTAGGATCAGTTGCCCCTGGCCTGTTGTGAAGGGCAGTTCAGATCATCACTCAGTTCACCACTGCCCCGTTCACTACTCAGATCT
>NW_007248763.1:4111-4740 GCF_000164805.1 Carlito syrichta
ACATACAAGCTTACCAACCTCCTTATTGGTGTGCTATTCCTCTATACAAAGATATGGTTTACAGAGAGAAGAAAAGAAAAGAAGGAAAAAAAAGGGGGGGAACAAAACAGAAGGAATAGAATCAAGTCAGTAGGCTAACAGAACCAATCAAGCACACACTGAGACTTTTCGTTTAAGTTGAATGTCCTTTCAGCTCTGATTTCCAGCTGTCTTTTCAAGCTGGTAAGTCTGTTCACAGTTAGGATCAGTTGCCCCTGGCCTGCTGTGAAGGGCAGTTCAGCTCATCACTCAGTTCCCCACTGCCCGTTCACTAGCAGATCTGACCTGTGTCTGTCAGGCTTCCATTTTTCCCCTTTCGATGTTGTTACCTTGGAGCGCCAGCTGGTGGTGCTATCCCTCGCTCCAGATGGTCTTTATCGCAGCTGCTCGCCACCCCGGGGGGAGGGAGACGTTGCCTGGAGGCACACGGGAGGAGACCCACGGCCTGGCGGCCTGTCCGGTGGTAGTAGGTCTCGGCAGGTCTTGCTGCAGGGGCTTCAAGGTCTGAAGTCGTGGATCGCCTCAGGCACGGGCGTGCGATGTGTAATGGCTGCTCCGCGGTGGCGGCAGCAGGGCTGGCCTCGGGCACA
>NW_007248763.1:4760-43645 GCF_000164805.1 Carlito syrichta
GGCTCGCCTCAGGCACTGGCGGTGCGATGTGGAATGGCTGCCGGCAGCTGCAGCGGGGCAGCCACCGTAGCTGCGCGCACCAGCTGATGCCTCAGAGAGGTCCATGGCCGAGCTCCGAGTGAAGAGCAGGGTGCCGGTGAGGGGATCTGCAGCCTCTGGGGAGAGAACCAGCGTGTCTCTTTGTGATCTCTGCGGCGGAGAGTCTCACGACCGAGCTGCCCCGTCGCTGTCTTGCCGGAAGTCTGCCGTATGTTGTGTTTTGAGAAGTGTCTGTTCATGTTCTTTGCCCACCTTTTAATGATGTTTTGCTTGTTTTCCTTTCACTTTGTTTGACCTCCTTATAGATCCTGGATGTTAGGCCTTTGTCAGATGCATAATTTGCAAATATTATTTCCCGTTCTGTGGGTTGTCTCCCCACTTTCTTGATGGTTTCTTTTGTTGTGCAAAAGCTTTTCAGTTTGATGAGGTCCTACTTGTCTGTCTTAGGCTTTATGGCATTCACTTTTGATGACCCGGTCAAGAGTTTATTGCCTACTCCGGTGTGCATTAGGGTGTTTCCTGTGTTTTCTTGTTGGAGTCATATAGTTTAAAATTTTATGTTTAGGCCTTTGATTCTTTTTCCCAGCACCATTTACTGTTATGGTCTCCTTTCCCTAGCAATTGTTATTGGTAGATTTGTTGAAGATGAGTTGGTTGAGAGACAGTTGTTAGTTCTGGAATCTGTTCTGTTCCATTGGTCTGTGTGCCTATTCTTGTACCAATACCAGGCTGTTTTGGTTACTGTAGTCTTGTAATAAAGTGTAATGTCTGGAAGTGTGGTACCTCCCACTTTGTTCTTTTTGCTGAGGATTGTTCTGGCTATTCATGCTCTTTCCTGTTTCCATATGAATTTCTGTGTTGTTTCCAGGTCTGAGGAAAATGATGTCTGTAATTTAATGGGTATTACAGTCAATCTGTAGGTTGCCTTGGGAAAGATGGACAACTTGACAATATTGATTCCTCCAGTCCAAGAGCATGGAATGTTTTTCCATTTTTTTGTGTCATCCTTAATTCCTTTGACTAGCATTTTGTAGTTCTCCTTGTAAAGGTCTTTTCCTTCTCTGGTTAAGTGGATGCTCCTTGTGCCTATGTAAATTTTCTTAATGTCAAACATCCAGCTTCTAGGCAAGGAAATTTCATTGTTGTATTTACAAGGAAATTTGCTTGCTAGAAAAGTAATGATTTGGAAATATATTGACTTGCTATTTTACAGTTGATCACTGAAGACAGAAACCATGTACATATGTGATATTTATTTTTTAGGATTCTTTTAAAATTAAAATGTACTTTTATGAGTAAGCGTTAACTAAAAAATTCTTCTTTACCAAATTTTATTTTGATAGCACAAAATAAAATTTATAGTATAAGTATAGTATAGTAGAAGTTAAGCATGTATAGTGCTAATACCAGAATCTGGCATAGTAAATTTTCCTTTGTGGTTCAAGAAGGTTTTATTTAAGATATACTTATGGGTTTGCAGCATTGCAGACAGTAATACCACATGTTTTTATATCTGTCTCTTCAGTGAGAGATGACAATTCCTTCAATATTAATGCACTGCAAAGATTAATGAACTGTTTGTAAAAATCTCTTGAATATATTTCCTGGCTGACTAATACACCCTCATGGTAAAGACACACATAAGGGAAAATAAAAGTGGTTTATGATATTTCAGGCATGAACTCCTATACTTGGTAATTTTTAAAACCATTTTATCAGGTCATTCCTATAAGTAGATGCCAAAAAATGTTGGCTTGTTAACACACACAGAGAGTAGAAAATGTATGCAGGTTCTGTTAGGCATAGTCCACTCATGTTGTATACAATGTGTGTTACTCTTCAGTGCTTTTCTTATTGTTTTTCAGGTTTATTTTTCCTCCAAGAAACTAAAAATCACTTAACCATCTTGTAGTGTTCATAGCAATTCTCTCAAGACCAATGTGAGGAGAGCAGACATTATTAAAGAAAATAATATCTCACCTCACTGATCCTCAGCTTCAGTCCATCTCAGGAATGACACATACTAAACCAAAAAAACCTGCTTTTATTTCCATCTTTCACAAACACACAGACCACCAGGCAGTATGATCTAGAAAAGTGCTCCTCAACAGGGAGTGATTTTGCACTGCAGAGGGACATCTGACAAGGTCTGGAGACATTTTTGGTTATTAGAACTTGAAGGGAGGGAGGGCAGCGGGCCTCTAGTGGGTAGAGGCCAGGGATGCGGCAAAACATCCAGCAGTGCACAGGACAGCCCTGTACAACACAGAATTGTCCAGCCCAAGATGTCAACAGTGCTATAGCTGGAAACTGACACAGAGGCAGAAGTATTGGGCTGAAGAACAGGAGACATGAGATAATTCAATTTGTTTCTGGCCAGGCTCGGTGGCTCAGCCTGTCATCCCAGCACTTTGGGAGGCCGAGGCGAGTGGATTGCCTGAGCCTGCGGGTTCGAGACCTACCCCAGGCGACCTCGTCTCTACAGTGAATCAAAATTAAGCTGGTACTGGTAGCACACATCTGTAGATCCGGCTACTTGGAAGGCTGAGGCTGAAGGATCACCAGAGCCCAGCAGGTCGAGGCTGTGGTGACTGGGAGCATGTCACTGCACTCCAGTCCAGGCAACAGAGTGAAACTCCAACTCAAAAAGAAAATTGTTTCTGTTTCTTATAATCTAATCAGAAGAAGAAAGAAGAAATGCTTTGAATTCTCAGAATGAACACCTTATACATAGCATAAAGTCTGCAAAAACGATGTTAGTATTTTTAATGTTGTCGACACCAGGGTTACTGGCATGCATAGACCTTGGAAGAAAATTATTGGAAAAATATTTTATATCATAATATTATCTGCAGTGGCATCCTAAGACTTCTGGCCTGCCACATCTGTGTCCAAGATGGGGAGGAAGGAGCAGGAGGTAACAGAAGCGGAGGGAAAAGACACAGGAGCATGTGGAACCATTTGTTCCTTTGGCTAGATTTGTGATGCTTTTCGTTTTTAATAGACCCAGGAAGTTGGTTTATTCACCTTCTCTTGAACTTGACTCTGTTGTAGGAGACAGCATTTAGGGACAGTGGGTAGGAGAAAGAAAACAAGAAGAACAAAACAGGAGAGAAAGACTGTGCAGGTGACTGTGAGAGTCTTCACAGGAGCAGCAGGAAGGACAGGCAGGTCGCCCCATCCCTCACCTTGGGAGTTCCGTCCCATCAGGACTCCTGGTTTGAGACACCATGCTTTGAGACTTCGTGCCTGGGGTGTGGACCCAGCTGAAGGATCTTGCTGCTTCATCCTTAGGTATGCTTGCTAGCTTGCTGAGTGGTTCCTGGAAAAGCACTTAAACTTCCTGAAGTGAGAGTATGACTCACTTTATTTGCTTTCTGTGATTCAGTGAGAACGGTGAGACACAGGGAGAGCTCTGAATTCAGACCTGTGCGCCATTTGCAGGTGTCATAACTTAACGCCATCAATTCGTTAATAACAAGCTCACCCACCAAAACGGAAATGAGGGCTACTGTTTATTACACACCGTTAAGGACTCTGCTTAGGTATAAAATCTTTTTTGGATCCACAGCAAGTTTTGAAGCAATATCTTTTGCCAACATTAGCCTTCTCTGGTGGTTACTTGGAATTTGTGATACTTTCTACTTTTGGAATTTGGATAGATGTGACTTTTTTCCTTTTTGAGAAATTTATTCATCATTGCAGCAGCAATCATGAAAATAGGTCAGAGCCCTGTTAGTTGGGTTATTATACCCCTCCCCACCACCAGAGAAGGACGGCACTTAAATATTAATAGCATCACTGGGAAAGCACGACAGCTATTTCCCTGTTTTCTGCAGCTCAATGAAGAGTTGTTCCGTGAGGACCCCAGTGCTGCTGCCTCATGAATGGATGTGATTGTGAGGACATCGTCTCTTAACAAGGCAAAACGTGACACTGAGAACAAAGGCTGGTCTTTAGCCTGATGTGATGAGCTCACCCAGCACCCATGTGGGGATTTTGAAGCTCGTCCAGGTGCCAGCTTTCTGTGTGTATAGCATTCTTGGGGGAGCTTTGGAGACTGGGCAGCAGGCCCTTCAACATTGGTCCGCAGCATATGAATTACAAGGTCAGATGGGGTGAGATGTCATAATTTCTATTAGCCTGAATTTCCCCCAGAGGAGACATATTTCCCTTACCCCGAGTAAAGGAAAATCACTGATTTCATTTAGCCAAACCAATAAAGGCTCTTAAAAAGTAAATTTATATAAATGTTTTCTGGGTGATTATGTCTATAAATAAAAAGTGCATTTCTCATCTTCAGTATCCACCACACCTTTTGTGAGGCTATGCTGATGCCTAGGAAAAATACAGCCAGAAAATTAGGTTTGGCATAGTCAGGTGAAATGGGAACACCTCAGGGAATCAGTTTTAGATTCATGTGATGTGTTAAAACCACATTGATTGCCATTTTTTCTCATTGAATTGACTGACTTGTTTTACTGTGCTCTGGTCATGGCTTATTATATTGGCTCTGTGAATCAAAGTGAAATTAAACGGTGTCAGTTTTTCTTCCTCACTTATGAATTTTTAGTCACACTATCTGTTGCATGCCCAGATGGTGAATGAGGCACCTACATTACACCTAGCTGTGTTGGGTGTTATGCAAATTGAGAGCAAGGGTAATTCACAGAATGGATATATAAAGGAAAAAATTACAGAATAGCCTAAGTCTTCTAGTGCTACATAATAGGAAAAAGAACAGCCTTTGAGTTACAAGGAGACTTGCTTTTATTTATTTATTTATTTTTGAGTTGGAGTCTTACTCTGTCGCCCAGACTGAAGTGCAGTGGCCGCTCCTGGCCACCGCAGCCTTGACCTGCTGGGCTCTGGTGATCCTTCCCCCTCAGCCTTCCAAGTAGCCGGAATTACAGGCGCGCGCTACCACGCCCGGCTAATTTTTTTTTTATTTATTGTAGAGATGAGGTCTCACCTGCCCAGGCGGGTCTTGAACCCGCGGGCTCAGGCAATCCACTCACCTCAGCCTCCCAAAGGCGCAGGATGACAGGCTGAGACTTGCTTTTAAATCAGTGTTTATTAGCTAAGTTATCTCAGCTGGGTGAATTGACCTCTGATTTCAGGGCCCCCCCCCCCCCCGGTTGTGGAAAGGGCATAATCATATGTACCTTGAAGGCACATAAGCAAGTAAAATAAGATGTGCATAAAACAGGCAGCACAAACTGAACACTCGACACCTATTATCCTCTATTATAAAAATTCCAAAATGTGTACTACAGCTTAAGGGCGCTCAGGATTCAGAGGTTGTTCTCTTCGTGGGTTGGAGGAGTTTGGGAGGAATTATTCATGAGAATTAAGTTGGACTCTAGTGGCCTGTCGGAAATGGCGGACCCAAATGGACAAGAAATCTGCAAAGGATACGAGGGTGTGTGAACCATAGGAACACACTGAAAGTAAGAACTGGCGAATACAGAAGCTGTGCACTGGTAATCGATTGTGATACTCAGATTTTAAAACCCAAGCTGGTAGTGTGCAGTCTCTTAAAAGCCCAGCTGTAGCCAGGTATCTTGTTGGGGCTGGGTGTGGTCATGGCAGGAAGCAGCTTCGGAATTCTCAGGGGCTGTGGAAGACTCTGGGAGCAGAAGTGGGAGGTCGACTGAAAGCCGAAGGAGAGCCACCATCTCCTGAAAGAGGTTCAGAGACATTGAGTCTGGAGGAAGCAGAAGTGAAGATGTAAATACGCGTCCTAGAGCAAGTGTTTGGACACAGTGAAAACAAGCCAGAGGGGCAACCCTCTCGGGTCCCCTCCCACTGTAGGAGCTTTTCTGTCCTCTCCATAAATCCTGCTAAAAAAAAAAAAGGGGAAAAAAAAAACAAACCCAAGCCAGAGGACGTCTGGGTGCCTTAGATGCGAGCTGTCCTCTGAGGCTCACCTGCATCGGCTGGCAAGCATGTGTTACTTGGGCAGATGAGCAGTCACAGGGTGGACAGCTGCTTAGAAAGTCCTGCTCTGAAGGTCTTCCGTGTCCTGTTCAATACCCAGGACTTTTTATTTTTTGCCCCTCCCCGCTTCTCTTCACCCTTTCTGAAAACAGCTCTTCTCTACACAGTTTCCTAAATGCAAGCCCCTCCCCCCTTTTTTTTGCTTTTAATAGGGACCGGGCCTCACTCTATGGCCCAGGTTGGAGTACAGCCGGGTGGTCATAGCTCACTGCAGCCTCAAACTCCTGACTCAAGGGATCCTCCTGCCTCAGCCTCCCAAAGAGCTGAGATGACCGGTGTGAGCTGCTGTACCTGGCCTCTTTTCTTGATCTCCGAACTCAGCCACCAAGGACCAGCCAAGATGAAAGGTCCCGGTTTCGCAGCAGGAAGTCATCCCACCACACCTTGAAGTGCTTTTAAGACACCTCCCCCTGCCCCCACCCTGCACTTCAATAGACCAGAAACCCCTTAAGGGCAAGCCTGCACTGGTGCGTCCTTGGGTTTGGCACCGTTTCTCAGAAAGAGACGATGCCTCTCGTGGTGCCATGAACAGCTAAAAAATCCAGTCATTGGTTAAATCAATCTGTATGTATGCTTTTATAAGGTTTATGAAGTTAATCTGATTCTTCGGGGATGATTTTATTTTAAAAATCTATCAAATATGGTGGTCACACCTGTTTTTGAACTGTAACAGACTTTCCCAACACGTGCCCGTTCTCCCATCTTCCTCCTCAGTGAGTTCTGCCTCTTGAGAATGTCACTCTGCCCTTGCTGTTTCCCCACCTTGGCCTTGGAATTCGTTTGCTGTATGTGGTGGGAGCCCTTCCCTAACCCACACGTTAACATGTGCTCTTCTGGAATGTTGCTGAGTCAGCCTTGTGGAGTCAGGCTGTCCCCAGACAGTGTCACTCTCCTGTGTTTCGAATTTTTGACAGCAACAGCCTGATACCACCACTATGTTTCTTTCTTTCTCTTTTTTTTTTTTGAGTTGGAGTCTGTCGCCCAGTTTGGAGTATGGTGGCACACTCATGGCCACCCTAGAGTCAACTTGCTGAGCTCCGGTAATCCTCCTGCCTCAGCCTTCCTGGAGCTACAGGTGCACGCTACCACGCCTGGCTATTTTTTTTTTTTTTTTTATTGTAGAGATGAAATCTCACCAAGTTGCCTGGGCTGTTCTGAAACCCATGGGCTCAGGCAATCCACTCGCCTCGGCCTCCCAAAGTGCTGGGATTACAGGCTGAGTCACTGAGCCTGGCTCACCCAGGGGCCATTTCCATCCTTGGGGCAAATGGTATACTGAATACGCACTGTTTTGTGCTGAATACAGAAAAAAATTATACCTTATTGTTTCCTGCAGAAATGCCAATTTAAAGAGAAGTGAAGAAACCTGAATTCTGTAAGCATTTTATACATTTGAAAACATTTTGTCAAACCTAGCTCATCAGCTAGGGTGGGAGGGAAAGTAGCAGGATTTATGCACTGTTCCTTCCAAACTCCATATAATTCACTTCTTAAATCAATATTTTAGGGTTGAACTACAAATATTTTTTGTTCAGGAACTTCTATTTTTATAGAATGATACTGTGTGAAAATGATTCTGCGAAATTCATGCTTGTACCATGTCTGGTAGTTAGAATTTATTTAGTGCTTGAATTAATCAGCATTGGGAATTCTTTGATGCTGTCCTGGGTTCATCCAAGAGATTTTCTTTTTTTCCTTAAGACTCATGGTGGCATTTTTGAAGTTAAAAGTTATGGCTTCTAATGAATGTTTTCAAAAGGAAAAGGTTCCGATTCGTCCTGCCTCCACAATCCCTCCTCAGAATTTCTACCATTCCCCACCACCAATAAAAGATAATTCCCTCAAACTCCTCATGGTGAAATTGTAGGATTATTTCCCTTTAAAGTGTAGCTGGCTCAAGCTGTCAGGGAGATTGCTGCTGACACAGGCTTGCCAAAAGGTTGGGATATGCAGAACCTTGTCTTTTTTTCCTGGAGTCTTTCTGGAAAAATTGTAACTGTTTCAAGAACCAATCTAGGAGAGGACATATAGGCCCAGTGAACTGACTCCATAACTGATGTGAGCTGGTAGTGTTCTGCACATAGAGTATGATCTGGGATGTGGAAATAAGTGGCAAGCAAATCCATGCTGGACTGAGTGCCTTTTCATCAGGGCTGAATTTCCCAAGAAAGGAACAAATGTACTCCTCTGTGTATGTGTGTCTCTCTCTCTCTTTTATTTTCCTTGTGGCAAGCGTCCTAGGCAAGCCAAAATGGCTTCTCATTAGGGACTTCTCATCAATGGCTGTGTTATCAGCTTGTGAAATTCCCTGGAATTCACATCACAGCAGGATCAGCTGCTCTTGGGCCACCATTCTTCAGTTTCTGCTGACCGTGATATTCAGTGGGTAGCAAAAGCTCAACTTCAAGTAGAGAGTGCTCGTCTAAATAATAGCAGCTTGGCAACTGCATGAGCTCCCACTAATTATGTTTCTGTCACTCATTTGTGGTAGGTCTTTTATGACTTGTATAAAATAGCTCCAGGGTATGATTTCTGCACTTGTGTAAGCTCTGTTCATTAAATAAAGTGCTCTAAGTTAAGTTCTCTTTTGGTTTTGTTTTCCGAGATCATCATAAGAGAGAGGTTGGACTGCAGTGAGGCTTTTTTGTAGAATAGTTAATGGCAAGTTGATACGCGATCAATTTTTTAAAAACATACATAAAGAAGTCAATGGGCCTTATCATTGCTTGACACTTTGCTTTTTTTAAAGTCCTATAGCATTAGCACAATATGGCACCTCACAAGTAGTTGTTATCAGAATCTGGGTTCTTTAAGTGGAAGCAGAATTAGGCTAGTAATCAAAGGATGAACGTTATCTCTGGCACTGAGTAGCTGTGCAAGTCCCTTGGTTTCTTTGAATGTGTCTTTTATCATTTGAAAATGGGCACAATAGTTCCCATCTTACAGAATAATTATGAGATTAAGTGATTGATTCCTATATACACACACACATATTTATTTATATGTATCCAAAGCATTTTGTAGATTGGCAGATTACATATATCTTTGTTATAGTTGCTGTTGTTTTTTAACGACACATATTTTAATGTTGCTGTTAATGCGTTAACATCAGGGATATTTTAAACATGCCTTTCTATGTAAGCTAAGGGTTTTATGCTTGAGGTCTAGACAAAAGACTTTATTGGAGCCTTTGGATATTTTCTTTAATAAGAGTAAGGGTGTCATGTAGGAAAAGCTCGTCCGAAAGCTCAATGTGCTACCACTGGCCGCCTGGAACCATCTGGCGATGTGTGGCAAATAGGACCTTTGCAGCTGCATGGTGTCCCCATCTGTTGTTAGGTCACTCTATGAACATCCCAGACTGATAGACTTTAACGGGCTCTTTCTCAACCTGGGAACTTTGGGACACTCCAATTCACATGCCTGGCAGAGAATTCCAGTTTGCTTTGTGACAAAAGCACTTGACAAAGACTGCCAGAATAGATTTAAAATAGTTTAAAACAACTTCAGATCTTTAAGTTGAATGAATCGGTTCAAGCAAGATCAATGGAACTGCCATCTCCACATTTATTTTTCTCTTATCTCGAAAGACAATGGTTTTAAACTTTTGCGTGTATAAAGTTATAGCATGATTTCTATAATGTAAAATTAAATTTTGGTACTTTCCAGCACTGGATTTGAATAAATATAGTTTTGATATTAGAGTAAGTATGTTGAAATATCCAGAGCCAAATAATGAAGCATGAATGCATCTTCTGTAAATGTGTGAATAAAGAGTACTAAGGTATTGATGAAGTAAATTTTAAAAATTTCTTTTTTACTCTGGAGAGAGACATTTCATCAGCATCATCAGAAGATAATTAGTACCCACTATTTATGTATATTAAGCATTCCTGTATGTATACTAAGGATGGAGAAAAGGAAGAAGAGAAAGAAACTTATAAAGTTTTAGGTTTTTTTTAGTTTTTAGACACAAGTTACCCTTGTATGGTTCCATGGTCCCTGTTTCCAGTTGTTCTGTAGTCCCTGTTTCCGCTTATATAAAGCTGAAATGTGTATTGTAAAAACACATCTTTATGAACCACTACATGGCAGCAGAACTCAGGGCTGGTACTGTTCTGATGAAGATCTGGTCAGTGTGCCTAACTCCTCTGTACTTGCTAAGGGTGATTAGCGTCTGGGATAACTTAGCACAGGGATCGTGCCTCTATTTATGCCCGTGAAATTCTGCACACACCCTTATCCCAATACCTAGTGGCTTAAAACAACTCAACAGTTGATCTGCGCACGATTGGTGGGTCTGCGATTTGGCTAGGATCCACTGAGCAACTCTTCTGCTTGTCTCCTGTGGGGCTCTTGACTGGCTACAGTCATTTGGTAGCTCAGCCGTGGCTGGGCAAGTGAAGACGGTCTTTCTCCCACATCTGGAGTTTGGTGCTGGCTGCCATCTGGGCCTCTCTCTTTTGGGTAATGAGAGAGGTGTGGGGAATTTGCCAGATCTCTAGAGGCCTGAGTTCAGAACTCCCACAGTGTCAAATTCTGC
This sequence comes from Carlito syrichta, assembly GCF_000164805.1. Classification (NCBI taxonomy): domain Eukaryota; kingdom Metazoa; phylum Chordata; class Mammalia; order Primates; family Tarsiidae; genus Carlito; species Carlito syrichta. Next base: position 15,343 of record NW_007248763.1, read on the forward strand.
CACATTTTGTTGGTCAAGCGGGTTTGGCTGCCAGAATCCAGCAGGAAAATAAATAGACTCCACTCCTTGCTGGGGAGGGTTACCAAAACTGCATTGCAAGAGGGCATACATACAAGAGTGGAAAGAAGTTGTGGCAATTAAAAAATGTTTGCAGTTTATCATAGAACATGATCTGATTTTTAGTATAAAATCTTGATGACTACAGTATGAAAATAGATTTGGTGATCAGGAGGAAAATTTATACTGGAAACCTACAAATCAGGAAGTTATTGTAGTAAAGCAAGAGCATAATTATGGGCATAATTATCCCCGTTGGGCACGTGTGGACAGACTCAAAATCAGTGGCAAAACCTGGCAGTAAATTTGATGTGGGGGAGGGTCAAGAGTCAGCAAGTACCGAGTGTCTAATTTGGACAAGTGGGAAGGAAAGTGATGACATTTACCAGCACAGTTGGGAGAGCAGGCGTGGATGGGAAGGTGAGGAGTGACTGGGGAAAGTGGAGTCTGGGAACCTGCATGAGATCCACGAAGACAATGGCAGAGCTCCCAACAGAGAAACAAAGGAAGTTGATAGGTTTGAGGAAACGGGTGAAATAGCTGTCGTTGGGGATGGAGACCACAGAAGACTGGGAAATATGGGATTAGGGACAGTGCCAAGCACTTGTCAGAGCATGGAAATCATGAATGTAAGTGACTCAAGGCTTGGGCAGTTTTTTTTCATAATGTTCAGCCACTTTTATATAGGCAAAGAGAATGCAGGGGATAGATCTTGACATTTGGTAGATGCTTGATAACATTTCTTTGCTCAATGTAAGGATTAAAAGTTTAGGTGGAGATTTCTAAAGGTCAAAATCAGGTGTCTTAAAAGGCAAAAGACAGGACCAGCTGCAGAATTGCTGGATACAGTGCAAAATGAAAATATTGAGCCTCTTGTTTAAAAACCGGAGTAGAGTTCACGATGGCACCAAAAGCATTAAGGCAAGTTTGGGGCCCCTCTGAGTGTGAGCTCTGTTTAACTACACAAGTTACACGCCCATGCAGCTGCCCTGGCAATGGGGAATTCATCTGGCAGAATGTAATCACTGAGTGGAAATGTGGATCTTTCTCTTTGAACATCTATTTTCTTCCTCCTCTTTTTGTCTTTTTAGTTAAACAACTGAGGTAACAAAAATGACGTATGGCTGGGCTCGGTGGCTCAGCCTGTAATCCCGCACCTTTGGGAGGCTGAGGTGAGTGGATTGCCTGAGCCTGTGGGTTCGAGACCCGCCTGGGCAGGCGAGACTTCATCTCTACAATAAGTCAAAAAATTGCTGGGCATGGTAATGCGCGCCTGTAATTCCGGCCACTCGGAAGGCTGAGGCAGAAGGATCGCCGGAGCCCAGCAGGTGAGCACTCCAGTCTGGGCGACAGAGTGAGACTCCAACTCAAACAAAAAAAAATGACGTATGCTAGGGAAGGTGGTGGGCGTGAGAGGGATTTGGTGGCATGTACGTGTAAGGGCTATTCATCTGTGTCTACTGAAGTGGAAAAACTGAAGTCTCTGGCCTCAAGTCCTATATCACAGTGTCTGCTCCATGATGGCTGGGTGAGTTCCCAAGCAATGCTAAGATGAAGATGGTCCTCGTAAACACAGTATTCCTAACATCCTCTGTTTCCTTGCAAATGTGAAGCTTTCCTCTCCATGCTTTTGTTCTCTTTGTGTCTGTCTTGATGCTGACTTTGTGCTGTGGTACAGGAAGCTGCTCTCTAGTCTATTGAAGACTATTTTCAGAGTCAAGGGAACAAGAAGCAAATTCGAATTAAAGTTGAGTTAGGTCCCAACCTTCTGCAGCATTTCTGTTAAAGAAACATTAACACCTATTCTCCTTTCTACTAATTTCAGAGTTTACCTGAGAGGCTGTGGAGTTGCTGGAGAACCAGGCTCACTGTACTTATTATTCTCGGACTTGAGATTTTATAGGTAGAATGAATTTAGAGATGTGAGCATGCATTGTAATCCTCTCGTTGCATAAGTGAGACTCAGAGTTGTGAGTTATTCCTGATCATCTGGCTAGGCAAGGATGAGTGGAGAGACCAAGAAGCTACTCCCATATTCCCACAGCATCCCCCCACTGGTCAGATATTGATGTGGAAGATTTTTTTTTTTTGAGTTGAAGTCTCACTCCGTCGCTCAGGCTAGAGTGCAGTGGCACACTCACCGCTACCCCAGCACCGACCTGCTGGGCTCTAGCGATCCTTCCGCCTCAGCCTTCCAGGTAGCCTGGCTAGGCAAGGATGAGTGGGAGACTAGGAAGCCATGCCCACAGCATCCCCCTGGCATGCCCTATCACTTCCTACCTTAACAACAGCTAATTGAACAGCAGCATCCTTTCCCAGTTCTTTCTGCTGCATTACCTCCAACATAGCTCTGATTTATACAAAAAGCTCATTAGGATCAAAAGAAACACTTACAATTTCAGCAATGGGAAATGATTGAGATCTCAACGGTGTCAAATTTCTTTCCAATTTATCTCTGAAGGATAGTTGTGCAAATTAAGAACATAAAAACCTTTTTCGTTCTAACTTTGCTTGGCAAAATATAGCACCCTTTTGTTTGGAAAAGGGATGGATATAAGATAAATCAGTCACTGTTTTAGGTCTTTAATTATTTTTACTTTAGATTGTGCTGACACAGAGTGAATTTCTGTAGACAAAGTCAGATATTTTTCAATAGCTTTTGGTATAAAGGAAATCATATATAATAATAAAGTTATTTAAAATTATAAATTTAAAAAATAATCGCAGGACAAATATTAAAATATTGTTTATGCTGGGTGCAGTGGCTCATGCCTGTAATCCCAACACTTTGGGAGGCCAAGGTGAGGGGACTGCCTGAGCCCAGGAGTTCAAGACCAACCTGGACAACTTGGTGAGATCTCGTCTCCACAATAAATCAAAAAGTTAGCCAGGAATCATGGAGTGTGCCTGCAGTTCCAGCTACTTGGAAGGCTGAGGCAGAAGGATTGTTCTAGCCCAGTGGGTCAGGGCTGCGGTGGCCGTGAGCGAGCCACTGCACTCCAGCCTGGGTGACAGAGTGACTCTGACTCAAAACAAACAAACAAAAAAGCTATTTACTTGTATTTAGAAACTTCATCTGTAATTTTACCCTGAACTATGTCCAGGAATGTCTTTCTTCATAGGGTAAATCATATATACCTTAATTCTGTATCACCTAGAAAGGTTTTTTGTTTTTTTTTTAAGACTTGTGGGTTTTTAATGTCTCCTGACTGTAAAAGAGCAGTCTCAAGGGATCCTTCGAAAAAAACTGTTCTGACTTTAGAAGCACTTCCTGTGGACAATGGAGGGCCCTGCTTCATCATCCTCAGGCTTGCTGATCCACATCTGCTGGAAGGTGGAGAGAGAGGCCAGAATATAACCCCCGATCCACACTGAGCACTTCCGCTCTGGGGGAGCAATAATCTTGATCTTCATGGTACTGGGGGCCAGGGCTGTGATCTCCTTCTGCATCCTGCCAGCAATGCCAGGATACATGGTGGTGCCCCCAGAGAGGACATTGTTGGCATATAAGTCCTTACAGATATCAGTGTCACACTTCATGATGGAACTGTAGGTTGTCTCATGAATTCCCGCGGACTCCATACCAATGAAGGAAGGCTGGAAGAGGGTCTTGGGGCAGCGGAAGCTCTCTTTGCCAATGGTGATGACTTGCCCATCTGGTAGCTCATAGCTCTTCTCCAGAGAGAAAGAGGAGGCTGTGGCCATCTCATTCTCAAAATCCAGGGCCACATAGCACAGTTTCTCCTTGATGTCTCACCCGATTTCTTACTCAGCTGTGGTCACAAAGGAATAGCCTCTTTCTGTGAGGATCTTCATGAGGTAGTCCGTGAGGTCGTGGCCAGCCAGATCAAGGCGCATGATGGCATGGGGCAGGGCATAGCCCTCATAGATGGGGACATTGGGGGTGACACCATTCCCTGAATCCAGGACGACGCCTGCAGTGCGCCCAGAGGCATAGAGGGAGAACATAGCCTGAATGGCGACATACATGGCAGGGACGTTGAAGGTTTCAAACATGATCTGGGTCATCTTCTCCCTGTTGGCTTTGGGATTTAGGGGGCCTCTGTGAGCAGGGTGGGGTGCTCTTCAGGTGCGACATGCAGCTCATTGTAGAAGGAATGGTGCCAGATCTTCTCCATGTCATCCCAGTTGATGATGATGCCGTGCTCGATCGGGTATTTGAGAGTTAGGATTCCTCGCTTGCTCTGAGCCTCATCCCCCACGTAGCTGTCCTTCTGGCCCCTTCCCACCATCACACCCTGGTGGCGAGGGTGGCCCACGATGGAAGGGAAGACAGCCCGCAGGGCATCATCTCCTGCAAAGCCTGCCTTGCACAGGCCAGAGTCATTGTCACACATGAGCGTGGTGGCCTCCTCTTCACACATGGTGAGTGTGGCTGAGTGATCTGGGGGCTGGAGCACCGAGTATATGAGAGGTTCTCCTAGAAAAGTTTATGTTTCTGATAACTGTTTAACATTTGAAATTTGTAAATAAAGCTTTTATTTTAGCTTTATAGAAAAATTGCAAACATAATACAGAGTTCCCATATACCCCCAGTCAGGTTCGTCTACTGTTAACACTCATGTGAGTGTGTTATAATTAATGAACCAATCATGATACATTATTATGAACTAAACTCCACATTTCTCCAGATTTTCTTAATATTTTTCTGATGTCCTTTTCCTGTTCCAGAGTCCTATTTAGGATAGCACATTACATATAGTTTTCTTATTTCCTTAGGCCCTCTTGGCTATGGCTGTTTCTCAGACTTTACATGTTTTTGACTATCCTGACAGTCTGGAGAAACACTGGTCAGATATTGCTGTAGAAGATCTTTTTTTGGATTTGGAGTCTCACTCCATCGCCCAGGCTGGAGTGCAGTGGCATACTCACCACTACCCCAGCACCGACCTGATGGGCTCTGACAATCCTTCCGCCTCAGCCTTCCAAGTAGCTGCAACTACAGGTGTGTGCTACCACATCCGACTCATTTTTTATTTATTGTAGAGGCAGGGTCTCGCCAAATTGCTCAGGCTGGTCTTGAACCCGCCGACTCAGGCAATCCACTCACCTCAGCTCCCAAAGTGCTGGGATGACAGCCTGAGCCACCAAACCCAGCCTAGGAGATCATTTAATGAGATTTTTCTGATGTTTTTCTCAGGATTAGCCTGGATTTACGTGTTTTGGAGAGAAAAAGTACCTGTTTCATCATATTATACCAAGGGTACAAACAATTAATGTAACTTACCATTGTGATGTTAACCTTGATTACCTGGCTGAGGTGTAGTGTTTGGCAAGTTTTTCACCATAAAATTGATTCTCCTTCCATTTATTTTTTAAATCATGTATTTGTGCCAGAATGGAGTCATGGATGGAACATAAAATATTAGGCTGTAATCTCATATGACTTTATTTTGTTGCTCAAAGTGTTCTAATTTTGGCCCTTGGGAAATTTTTCTATTGTATTTGTGCATATTTTATCTGATGGTTTGCAAACAAATATGATACACTTCTAAAAGGCACCAGAATATGTCTAGTATGTTACCTTGAAACAAAATAGAGGTCAGTAAAATTTTCAAATGGGCCAATTTTCTGTGATTGTGCTGGATATCTGTGGTTGCACCCAATACAGTCTAAATTTAATATTTAGACATTAAACAAATGTTTTTGGAGGCACCTGTTGGCTTCCAGACTCTCTGCTAGGTGCTGTGGGAGCTTTGAGGATGATTTGCACTGTCTCTAGCCTTTATCAGCCTACAGTCCAGTAGGTTAATTAAGACATCACCCATATAACTACTGTACAGAAACGTAGGAACCATAAGAGAGATGCATATAAAGGAGTGTGGGGTTCAGGAAAGACAGAGCACACTCTCAGTCCTGGATATGTTTGAAAGGATCTGAAGTTTTGGGTATATGAGCTAGGCCTTGAAGGACAGAAAGGATTCAGATGTGGTGAGATGGGACAGAAAGGATTCAGATGTGGCATCACCAGCACAGAGCACAGTGAGTGGGACTTGGAGGTGGAAGAGCAGAGGCCACCGTGGGACAGGCAGGTAGTTCTGGTTTCTTGTGGTGTGGATTGACAGACGGTGTATTTAACATAGGTGGTGGTTATGCTTTTACAGACAGAGTTCAATTTTAGCTTGCGACTGTTGTTTTTAAGTGGGGAAATAGTCACTCTGACTTTAGGATGTGTTAATACGAATGTTGACATAACGGTTGGTGCTCTGCCTAATTTCTTATTTTGTTAATATCATCTTTGTGAATCCAGAGTTGTTGAAATTTTGCAGTGTACATTGATTCCTATTTTGTTTGCAAGAAGAGTTTTAGCTCCAGTCTTAACCTTTTATTTTTGTTTGAAAGATTTAAAAGTGTGTCATTAAGCTGGCACTGAGAAGTTATTCTCAGGATGAAGATGGTTGGGGACAGAAGTTAAAAAGAAAGTTGGGATGGGAAAGAGTTAAAGATTTGTGTTTTTTCAGATTTTCATAAACAAGTTTTGCTTTTTAAAAGTCAGGTTTATCAAGATATAATTTTCACACAGTAGCATTCTCCCCTTGTAGAAATAGAGTTCAGTACGTGATCACCACCACAGTCAAGAGAGGTAGTGTATTTCTGTCTCCCTAAAATGTATTCTGGTCCCTTTTGTAGTCAGAGCCTTTTCCTGCTGTCAGCTCTTGGAAACCACAGATCTGATTTCTGTCTTCGCCTTTTCTAAAATGCCATATAAATAGACCACACATATGTAGCCTTTTGTGTCTGACTTCTTTTACTTAGCCTAATGCTTTGAGGTTCATCCTTGTTGATGTATTATTAATTAATTCCTTTTTATTACGGAAATATTCCATTTTATTTGTTTATTCCTTGACCAGTTGATGGATATTTGGATTGTTTCCACCTTTTGGCTGTTGTGCAAAAGCTGCTGTAAATAGTCATCTGCAATTTTTTGTATGGACATATGCTTTCTTTTCTCTCGGGTAAATACCTAGGCGTGAGATTGCTGTGTCATATGGCATGTGTTTGTTTAACCTTGATAAAAACTGCCAAACTATGTTCCGCAGTGGCGTCCCCTTTTATTCTCTCCAGCTGTGTATGGGAGTTCAATTCTGCCACATTCTCACCAATACTTGGTATGGTCAGTATTTGTAATTTTAGCCTGCTTTTTTAAAAAAAATTGGGTGCTTAATTTCCTTTTTAAAAATTTTATATTTTATTGTAAAGATGTGAGGCACAATTCAGGATTAGGTATACAAGTAGACATTGTACAGGTAAAGTTTGGGCCTCCCTTTGGCCCCCACTTTGCCTGGTTTGAGATCAGGTACCCTTACTGATGTTGTGTCTCCCTATCCCACCCCAGCAGTATCCTGTTACTGCCAATTCCTTTCTTGTAGTATTATGGTAAATGTTCAGGTTCCGCTTATGAGTGAGGACAGGCGGTACTCTGTTCTTTGTTCCTGTGATAGATCACCAAGTATGATAGACTCTGAATCAGTCCAAGTTGCTGCAAAGTCCGTATGTCTGTCCTTTTTGTGGTTGCATAATATTCCATTGTGTATATGTACCACATTTTTTTTTTTTTATTCAGTCAAGTTTTGATGGGCATCATGGTTGGTACCATGTTTTTGCTATTGTGAATAGTGCTACAGTAAACATGCGTGAGTAGGTATCTTTTGGGTAGAATGATTTGAGTTCCTCCGGGTATATTCTGGGGGATTGCTGGGTCATATGGAAGGTCAATTTCTAGTTCTTTTAGAAATTACCACACTGTTTTCCATAGAGGTTGAACTAGTTTGCATTCCCACTAACGGTGTAGAAGCATTCCCTTTTCTCCGCATCCTCGCCAGCATCTGTTTTTGTTTGTTTTATTAATGATGGCCATTCTTACTGGAGTTAGGTGATATCTCAGTGTGGTTTTGATTTGCATTTCTCTGATGATTAGTGAGGCTGAGCTGTTTTTCATGTGTACGTTGGCTACCCATATATCTTCTTTTGAGAAGTGTCTATTCATGTCTTTTACCTACTTTTTAATGGGGCTGTTTGTTTTTTTCCTTACAGCACATTTGGGTTTTCCTCCTCGTAGATATTGGATGTTAGGTCTTTGTCAGATATGCAGTTGACAAATATGTTTTCCTATCCTATGTGCTGTCTCCTCTCTCTGTTGACAATTTCTTTTGCTTTGTAGATTTTCAGTTTCATGAGGTCCCACTTGTCTATCTTATCTCTTGTGGCATGGACATATAGGGTTTTGATCAGGAATTGGTTGCTTATTCCAATTTCTGTAAGGTTGTCTCCAGTGTTTTCTAAGATTCTTATAGTTTGAGGTTTTGCGTTTGTCTTTGATCCATATGGAGTTGATTTTTGTGTATAGTGATAGGTAGGCATCCTATTTTATGCTTCTGCATGTGCTCAGCCAGTTTTCCCAGCACTATTTACTGAACAGGTTCTCCTCTCCCCAGTGGTTGTTGTTGGAGGCTTCATTGAAGATGAGTTGGTTGAAAAATTGAGGTATTGCCTCAGAATCTCTATGCTGTTCCACTGGTCTATATGCCTGTTCTTGTACCAATACCAGGTTGTTTTGATTAGTGTAGCCTTATAGTAAAGTTTAAAATCTGGAAGTATGATACCTCGCACTTTGTTTCTATTGCTGAGGATTGTTTTGGCTATTTGTGATTGTTTATGCTTCCATATGAATTTTTGTATTGTTTCCAGGTCTAAGAACAATGGTGTTGCTAATTTAATGGATATTGCATTGAATCTGTAGATTGCCTTTGGCAGGATGGGCATTTTAACAATGTCGATTCTTTGTATCCATGAGCATGGAATATTTATCCATTTTTGTGTTTGTCATCTTTGATTTCTTTCAGCCATGTTTTGTAGTTTTCTTTGTAAAGGCCTTTCATTTCTCTGGTTAGGAAGATGCTGAAGTATCATTATTATTATAATTATTATTTTGGTGACTGCTGCGAATGGGATTGTGCTTTATTTATTTATTTATTTTGATTCTCTGCCTTTTTGTTGTTGGTGTATAAGAATGCGACTGTCTTTTTGCACATTTATTTTGTACCTCAAGACTTTGCCAAAGTCCTTTATCAGTGCAAGCGGGCTTTTGACAGATTCTCTTGGATTTTCAAGGTATAGGATCATATTGTCAGCAAAGAGGGATAACTTGACTTCGTCGTTTCCTGTTTGGATCCCCCTGATTTCCTTCTCTTGTCTAATTGTTCCAGCTAGGACTTCCAACACAATGTTGAATAAGAGGGGTGGGAGTGGGTAGCCTTGTCTTGTTCCAGTTGAATAAGAGGGGTGGGAGTGGGTAGCCTTGTCTTGTTCCAGTTTTGAGGGGAAGTGCTTCCAGTTTCTGTCCATTTAGCAGTATGCTGGCTAAATGGGTTTATTGTAGATGGTGCTTATTATTTTGAGGTATGTTCCTTCTGTCCCTAGGTATTTGAGGGCTTTTATCAAGAAAGGACGCTGGATTTTATCAAAAGCTTTTTCTGCATCTAATGATACAATCTTGTGGTTTTTGTTTTTACATCTTGGATTTATTTAATTACACTTATGGTCTTGCAGATGTTGAACCAGTCCTGCATCCCGAGGCAGAAGCCTACTTGGTCATGGTGGATGATTTTTGTTTGTTTGTTTTGTTGTTGTTGGGTTATTTATTTATTTATTTATTTATTAAAGATGTGGGATACAATTGAGGGTTAGGTATGTAAATGTTCATTATGCAGGTACCCTTGTTACTGAGGTGTGCCCGCACTTCCCCTGGCAGTTTCCCTCAATTGCCAGTCCTACCCACCCCATGGCAGTTCCCCACTACTGCCAATCCCTTTCTTATAGTATTATGATAATTGTTCAAGGTCTGCTTATGCATAAGAACATATGGTATCCTGTTCCTTGTTTCTGTGATAGACCATTGGGTATGATCGACTCTAAATTCACCCAAGTTGCTGTGAAGTCCATATGTTTATCCTTCTTTATGGCTGCATGATATTTCATTGCATATATGTACCACATTTTTTTTTCCAGTCCAGTTTCAATGGGCAGGATTTTTGAGATGTGTTGTTGGATCCTATTTGCTAGAATCTTGTTGAAAATCTTTGCATCTATGTTCATTAGGGATTATTGGCCTGTAGTTTTCTTTTTTTGTTGAATCTTTATCTGGTTTGGATGTCAGCATGATGTTAGCTTCGTAAAATGTTTTGCGGAGAATTCTGTCTTCCTTAATTGCCTGAGATTCTTTCAATAGGATTGGTATCAGCTCATCCTTGTATATTTTGTAGAATTGCACTGGAAAGCTGTTTGGTCCAGGGCTTTCTTTTTTGTAGGTAGTTTTCTTATGATGGAGTCAATTACCTGAGTTGTAAGTAGCCTATTTAGTGTCTCAGTGTCCTCTTGTTTCAACCTTGGGAGGTTGTGTGATGTCAGAAAGTCCTCCATTTCATTTAGGTTATCAAGTTTGTTTCCATACAAGTGTGCATAGTAATCTCTGATAATCTTTTGTATTTCTTTGGAGTCAGTTGTGATTTGTTCTTTTGCATTTCTGATTGTGTTTGTTTGGGTTTTTTCTCTCTTTTTCTTGATCATTCTTGCTATGGGTCCATCAATCTTGTTTATTCTTTCAAAGAACCAGCTTTTTGTTTTGTTGATTTTTTTTTTCTCTAATATTTTTGTCTTCTGCATCCCATATCTGGGCTTTTACTTTGGTGATCTGTATTCTTCTGCTAAAGTTAGGGTTTTGGTGGTCTTGTCTTTCCAGCTCCCTTAGGTGATTTCTTAGGCTGTTAACTTGTGATCTTTCCATTTTCCTGATGTGTTATTAGAGATATAAATTTCCCTCTTAGAACTGTTTTCATGGCATCCCAGAGGTTTTGGTAGCATGTTTCTTCATTTTCATTTGTTTCCAGGAATCTTTTCATTTCTGTTTTGATTTCTGTATTGACCCAGTAGTCATTCAACATAATATTTAGTGTCCTTGTCTTTGTAGGTTTTGGGGGAATTCTGTTGGTGTTTTATTTATTTTTATTCCACTGTGGTCTGAGAAGGTGCATGGCAGTATTGCGATGTTACGAAATGTGTTTATACTTGATCTGTGACTGAGGAGGTGGTTGATCTTGGAGTACATTCCATGTGGTGGTGAGTAGAAAGTATATCCTGTGGTTATTGGGTGGAGTGTTCTGTAGGAATCTATTATGTCCATTTGGTCAAGAGTCAAGTTGAGGTTCTGGATCTCTTTGTTGATTTTTTTGCTTCGATGATCTATCTAGGGTTGTTAGTGGGTGTATTTAAGTCCCCAGCTATGATAGTGTTAGAGTCAATAACTTTTTTCCATTTATTTCGTAGATGCTGGTGCTCCTGTGTTGGGTGCATATATGTTTAGTATGGATATTTCTTGTTGATGTGATAAACCTTTTATCATTATGTGGTCTCCTTCTGTATCTTCTAAATTTTTTGATAGCTTAAAGATTGTTTTGTCTGATATTAAGATCATGACTCCTGCCTTCTTTTGTGATCCATTCACCTGGAAATTCATTTTCCATTCTCTAACTTTGAGTCTGTGTGTGTTCCTTGTGGTGGAATGAGTTTCCTGGATGCAGAAAATTATTGGGTCATTTTTTAAAATCCAGTTTGCCATTCTGTGTATTTTCAGTGGTACATTTAGTCCATTCACATTCAGGCTGATTATTGAAATGTGATTGTTTATCCCCATCATGAAGTTATTCTAAAGGGTTTTTTTTGTTTTCTTTTAACTTTTGGGTTGACGTATGTGTGTGTTTTCACATTTGCAGTTGAGATGTCCTCTCTGTTGATTCTGTCTTCTCCTGTTCTCTTGAAAAGTGTGTTCTCATTCTTTTTTCTTTCTTTCTTCTATGCTTAATACCTTTTTAAGCATCTCCTGTAGAGCTGTGTGGAAGCTGCATAATCTCTTAGAGATTGAATGTCTGGAAAGGTTTTTAATTGTCCATCACTAATGAAGCTGAGCTTGGATGGGTAGGAAATTCTTGGTTGAAATTGTTTATCTTGGCCAGGCTTGATGGCTCAGCCTATAACCGCAGCACTTTGGGAGGCTAAGTCAAGTGTTTTTGTCTGAATCCATGGGTTCAAGACCACCTTGGGCAACTTGATGAGACCTCATCTCTACAGTAAATCAAAAATTAGCTGGGCATGGTAGCATTTGTCTATAGTTTGAGTACTTGGAAGGCTGAGTCGGAAGAATTGCCAGAGCCCAGCAGATCGATGCTAGGGTCACCATGAGTGTGCCACTGCACTCCAGCCTGGGTGACAGAGTGAGACTCCAACTCAAAAAAAAAATGTTTATCTTCAAGGACTTTGACTATTGGAATCCAGTCCCGTCCCTTCTAGCTTGTGGTGTTTCTGCTGATAGAGCTGCTGTTATTCTGATTGCTTTCCTTGGGAGATAGTCTGTTCTTTCTCTCTTGCTGTCTTTAGGACTTTTTCTTTTGTACCTACTTTGTGTAGGTGAATTACTATGTGTCTAAGGGTTGGTTTTCTCATTTGATGTCTTGTGGGGGTTCTTTGTATCTCCTTTGTATGGGTGGTCACATCTCTAGTGAGATGGGAAAAGTTTTCTTGGATAATCTCCTGTAATACTTGCTCCAAGGTGTTGTCTGTTTCCCTTTCTTTTTTCTGAGATACCAATCAGGCATAGGTTCTGCCTCTTGATATAATTGCACATCTCTTGGAGGTTTTGTTCTTTCTTTCTGAGTTTTCTATGTTTTTTACTGATTGGGTTAATTCCATGATTTGGTCTTCAAGTTCTGAGATTCTTTCTTCTGCTTGATTAATTCTGCTTTTTGTGCTTGCCATCTAGTTATTTATTGAAATTTTTTATTGCCGTAACTTCTGTTACATGTTCTTACAGTGTTGTATTTTGTCTTTCTTGAGTCTTATCTACTCTTTTCATCCATTCCCTAATTCCTGTTGTATTCTGGGGTCAGTTGCTGATGACTTCCATTGTTTGGGCTCTGAGGTCTGATTTTTCAGGTGTTTTCTCTTTGGTTCATTGGGAATTACCTGTGTTCTTCTATTGATTTTTCCTCATTTATGACAGATCTCTTTCTTTTCTCTTTTTTTTTTTGCCATTATTCAGTGGCAGTGAGGAGGCTTTCACTTCTGATACATGCTCAGCTCTCTATTCTTCCCTGATCAGGGCTCTGAATTTGTTCTATTCTGATACAGGGCTGTGAGTGGGAAGTTTTGCTGTCTCTTGTAGTTTTGAGAGTTGAATAAGGTGGAGGATTGGGAGCTATGATTCAGAAACGACTTGCAAATCACAGTGGTGTGGGTTCCCTGAGATCCAGTCCTCACCACTGCTCTATATGATGATGCAGTGGGTACATGTATGTACTCCCTGAGTCCAAAATACAGTAACAGCATGAGGAGAAGAGAGAAAAGTAGAATGAAATAAGACAGACAAAAAATTTAAAAATAAAAAACCACAGAAAACAAAGAGACCAAGGCAAAAAATAAACACACACACACACACACCAACACCCCAAAACAAACTGGAAAAAAACAAAGCAAAATAAACAAACAAAATAACCCCCAAACAGGAAAACCTAGCACACACACCCTCAACACAAAATGAAAGGAGAAGAAAAAAAAAAGCGAAATAAAAGGAATTCAAATTTCAAATTAAATTTTCATTCATATATTCACACACACATTAAACTTTAAAAAAAGGACAAAAAACAACCAAACAAAAAACCCTGAAAGTTGAACACGCAATCATTCACATGCACAAATAAACAGAAAACAAAAAAAATGAAACAGAAAAAGAAAAAAAAAAGGTGAGAGGGATGTAGATCAACCCTCACACACACGTTCATGCACAAAGGAAAAAGAAAACAAATTATAAACAAGCAAACAGAAACACAGGAAACAACTTGCTTTCTTATGGCAGGTTCTGTGGTTGTTCCTCTCAGCTACTCACAGGAAAGCCTCTCTACTGTCTCCTGTGGAGCTGTGGCCTCATTCACAGTCTCCCCAGTGTCCAGCCTGGGAAAGGAGGAGGTGGTGGGAATGGGTAGGTCTTCAGGGTCTTTCATAGTCTGACTGGCTCCACCACCATCTTCCTCCCTTCCTGGCTGCATTTATTTTCCTGTTGATCGGATTGTAAGAGTTCTTCCTGTATTCTAGATACAAGGACTTTATCACATACATACTTGTAATTTTTTTTCTTCCATTTATATTGCACTGCCATTTTATTCTCTTAACAGTGTATTAAAAGAGCAAATGTTTTTTCTTTGGTGATGTCCAATTTGTATTTTTTTCTTTGATGGTTCACACTTTTGTATCTTATTTAAGAATTATTTGCCCATCCCAGGGAGATTACAAAGCTTTTCTCCTGTTTCTTCTAGAAGTTTTATACTTTCAGGTTTAGGTGTTATATCTAGGCTTGTGATCCATTTTGAGGTATTTTTGTTTAATATGGGGCAAAGTTATTTATTTTTTAAATAGGTTTTGAAGTCACTGACAATGTTAAAATGAAAAGTTCAAAATACATATCTGAATTTTTTTTATTGTGTTGCCTGCTTCATTCTGTTAATGCTAGACTCTAGTCAACTCTCTACTCTATTGACTGGGAGACAAATTCCTTAAGAGTTAAGTTTCTCTTTTTTTCCCCAGTCTCCTACATTCTGATCTGCTATAATCACCACAAATGGGACTTTCATTGTAATGCTGTCTCCAATTTTCATCTTCAGCTTTTTTCAAAAGATTGGGAGATGGGGGAAATAAGTGTGGGTGGATACTGGGGGCTACATGGAAAACTACAGGAAATAGAGACAATTGACAAAGAGGCATTAGCTTCGAGAAACACGACCTGGTTGTGCCAGACCAGGATGAGCTGGGGAGGATGAACGACTGTTCAGAGCCACCGTGTGGGGGCAGGAGTCGGTGGTGTGATCGGTGTAGTTCGCAGGCCGACAGAAAGAAGGCAGGGGTCGAGAGGGACCCGGAGAGCAACAAGAATGAGCAGCCGAAGAAATGACACTAGATGGTGAAGGTGGGGAATGACATAGGAGGAGAAAATCAGATGTAAAAAGGAATTCCAACATTTTGAACCATGTCGTCTGGGACAGTGGTATATGTAAAGAAATGGGGGGGGGGGTTGAGAGGAAAATTCAGTTGAAGACGCTCAACATAGTGATTTCTAAGACCATCTTCCTTTGCAGAAGATGGCAGTTGGATCCTAAGCTGCTTTATGAAAAGACAATTCTAGATTTGGGTTGGAGTCTTGAAGATCGCTATAAAAATGAAAGTTGGAAGTATGAGATCGGTTTCTCCACGTACAAGAAAAGCGAGGGAAGAAGAGTAAGACAAATATTTATCTTTTGAAAGTGCATGCAGCCAAAAACTTAAATTAAAAGGCAGATAAGAAATGACGGATGGAAACAGAGAAAGAGAGTCCAGAGAACTAGGAGAGGAAGCAGATGGGGTAGCATGTAAACAGACGGAGAAGCCTCGGGAAGGACCCTGTGATACGCCAACATAGAGCACAGAGATCAAGCAGAGCAAGGATCCCGAAAAGACAACTGTGTTTGAGAAAGTCGTTGGTGATCTGGAAGAACAGGGGTGGAGGAGAATCGCAGAACAAGAATACAGTCGTCCTCCCTGATTTAAGTTTTGCTTTCTGTAGTTTCATTTTCCCACAATCAACCACAGTCGGAAAATAGGCAGGAACAGTACAGCAAGATATTTTGGGGGAGAGAGAGAGGGGCGGAGAGGCCACATTCACATAACTTTTACTACATTGTATTGTTATAACTGTTCTATTTTGGAATTAGTTATTGTTGTTAAAGTCTCACTGTGCGTAATTTGTAAGTTAAACTTTATCACAGGTGTACATGTATAGGAATTTTATTATATATATATATTGGTTGTGTGTGTGTGTGTGTGTGTGTGTGTGTGTGTGTGTTTGTGTGTATGGTTTGGTACTAGCCATCGTTTCAGACATCCACTGGGGTTCTTGGAACACATTCCTCGAGGATAAGGGGGACTACTGTATAGGAGAAGGGAGACAGGGGCACTGTCTGTTTCCCAACTCGTATGTTTTGACAGTTGTTAGTAAACCCTACAGTATTAAATATTCTGTTTAATAAAGTCAGAAACATTTCTTTACTGAAAAGAGTTAAAATGCTTCTTTTTTTCAGTACCCTGCAGCTTTCATGATGGTCATGTGAGTTATGGAGTCCCAAAGGAGAACTCAGGCAGCATTTCCTACTTCCTGGGCTGTGCATCCCTCTCCTTTCCATTCCTGATAGAATGTCTCTAGGAGGTGACTCTCCAGTGAGGAAAGAGAGACAATAATGAGGCGGTAAAGTTTATCTTGTGCTTGCTGAGAACAAAAGAAAAGTTGGAAAAGCAGGTAAATGTGCTGGAGTGGTTGGTTTTAGGGGTGGTCGGGGCAACATGACATTGAAGGCTTGAAGGAGGTGAGGAAGCAGACTGTACTTCCCTCGGAGGGAATCCCACTGCAGGTGCAGAGTTGCTGGGGCTAGAGTGGCCTCGCAGGCTGCAGCACAAGCAGGACACTGAGGCTGGAGGTGCAGTCAGAGGTGTGTGTCTGAGGCTGTTTCTGGCGGGACTCGGACAGGGCGCACTCCCTGGCACTGGGGCGTTGGTTTGGAATCGCTTAGAGTGAGTTTCTGGTTTTGTGTTTCCCATCAGTGATGGTACGTCAGCACCTGTCATTGCTCCTTCTTGTCGTCTTGGGGAAGGAACCTTGGCCAGAATTGTTTCCCAGGCGGCCCTTTCTGGAAGAGCAAAGCGTGGTTTTGTGTGGATTTGGAGAAACAAGAAGACAAATAGAGAGATGAGTGGAGACAAACTGGCTAAGGGTCTGGGAGCAAAAAGCAAGGGAAGATCTTCGGGAAGGGACAGAGGAGGAGAGCAGATGGAAAACACAGTCATCCCCTGTGCTTATGGGTTTCTCATCATCAGGATGGATTTGCTGGAGATCTTGCTGCCTGGGATCCGCTCAAGTAGAATTTATTAAAGTAGACATTCTTGGCGATTTATAGGTGCTTACCCTTTCAAGCTGTTTTTTGCACGTGTATTTTAAGAAATAGTCTATTATCTTTAATAGCAGAGGGTCACTCCACATTCCCATCTCACTCTTGGAAAATAAATATCCTCTCAGTAGGTCTTAATATTTCTCATGTTCATATGTAAAACATTCAAGTCCTTGGAATTTGTTTTTTAATTAATAAACTTTGTTTTTAGAGCAGTCTTGGGTTCACAGCAACACTGAGTGGGAAGTCCTGATGGTGTCTACATACCCATCCCCACACAGACACAACCTCCCGCACAGGCAACATCCAGCTGCAGAGTGGGACATTTGTTACAATCTGCTACAATCAATGTGAAGCTTACTTTTAAATAAGATGAAATGAGAAGTGAAACATCAGCACTGTGTCTTTTTGAGGCAGGTATGATTTGGAATGTAGCTGTTCACTCTCTAAGAAAGTATTTGCCTTAAACCACATGTTATTTCTGCAGGAAATATTACTTTCAAGGCCAGGGATGAGGTCTACTGTGATTTCAGCTAGTTGACAGATGAATAATCCTAGCAAAGGATCCACACAGCTCTGAGGTGACTGGATTCCAAATTCTGGCTTGTTTAGGTGGGACTTGCTGGTGGTCCTGCTGAGGCAAAGGATTATTGTAACAACTTGATGAGTCTGAGGCTGGCTTCAGTGGGCACAGGAGGAGAGGAAACTTTAGAATCCTAGTATAAATATCAATAAAGCATGATTGAAGTTCTTATTCAGATGGCTATTTAGAAGTAAGTATTTGTGTATGAGAGTGTATGAAATATTTCACAGTATATTGAAATTCATGCTTAAATTAGACCGGCAAGCCCAGACACATTTTCTTCAGACACATTTTCTCTGTTTGGTTATTCAACTTTGTAATTCATCTGAGAAAAAGTTTTTTATTCATACTTTAAAGTCTGATTCTGTAATCACTGATTTTTTTAAACAGAAAAAATTAAGGACACCACAAGAAAGGATGAGAACAGTGTCAGTTTACAGCTATAAGGACACAGAGCAAAATGGAGATTTGTCCACTTTTTATGAATTTAGTTTGTATATTTCTTTTAAAAACTTGTCATCTATGTCAGACACTATGCTTGGGACTGGACACGTGAAGGCCAATGTGTCATCATCTTTAACTCCAAGGAGGTAGAGCACATACGGATGCCTCAGCTTAAAACATCTCGACCCCTTTCTTTTTCCCTCTGTCTTTCTTCTCCTCCCCTCTCAGGGGGTGGAAGTAATAATAGAAATCAAACCTTAAATGATCTACACACAATATGGATTGTTTCTCTTCCTGCCTGACTTAACTTTACAAGTGATTACAGTGTAATAAAAATTATTGTTAGAAAGGTTGTTGGTATTTTTAAAAGCCATTTGATGTTATAACGTCTATGTCTTTTCCTTGGGCTGTAATTTGTCATCATGTTTTATGACCTAGAATAGCAATTGGCTTTTAAAGTCTCTACATATTAAACACCTTTTGTGAACCAGCCCAGTTTCTTGACCTGGATTCCTTCTATATATATTTTAGGCGACTTGAAATCCTTTTTCTTCAATTAAGTTCTTGAGTTTTATAATCATTTCTGTTTGGTTTTTCTCACCTTTCTCTTATTTGTCCACTTTTCTTGGAAACTGAATTTTTTTTCTTTTTGGGGACCTCTTTTATCCAAGTCAAAGTCAATATGATTATTTTGGCCAATCATGTTGCCCTTTAAATATGATGATCTTATGCAGCATTCCCACATGTGTGTTCCTTCTGGCAGGTCTTCCCTTCACCAAGTTTTTCTATTTCATGAGATCAATAATTGATCCCAAACACTTTCCCAGAAAAATATCCTCATTTGCATTTTGTTGAATGACATTTTATTTTTCACCAATATTAACATTGCCCTTGACTGCTTTTTATAATATTTCATACACCCTCTGGATTTAGAACCCAAGTGATTGTCAGTGGCTAAGTAAATGTTACTGAATGCTTTTTTACACATTAAAATGCATATCTGTTGGATTTGGAGACTTTTTATGCTAACTTTAAAATAGAGAGTTATTTTTGGATTCATTAGTGAAACCTCCTAGGTATTATCTTTTCTTACTATTCAGTTGTGTTAGTTTTTATTTTACACATGAGATTTAAGAAGAAACGTCACTTTGAGATAAGGGTTGGCAATTTAAAAACATTCAGTTGAAGAAGTAACAGAACCACAATATCTTATATTTGCATCTATATACACTCAACACTAGTTTTTTAATATTTTATCTTGATGTATATTAATATCTCTATAGTACAGTGATAAGAAGCCTCATGTAGAGAACAGTATGGCATCAGTGCAGGGTGCAGGGTCAGCTACAGGGGTGGGAAGAGGGGCAGGCATGCCCGACTTACCTAACCAGTGTACCCAATAGGACACCCTTACATTTGTATTGAGTCAGTCAATCAATCAATCAATCAATCAATCAATCAATCAATCGGAGACAGAAGCTAAAGGGAGGGAAGAGGACGGAAGGGCTAGCAAGTCTCTGCATATACTGTGTACCCACTTCTGATAGTAGAACAATAAAATGGCTTATTGTCATAAACTTGTTATTCTAACAAAGATAGTGAGCTTTTTGTGTCAAGACAGCAAATATTTTAGGCTTTGTGGGCCACTTATATTTGCTGTTACTGCTTCCTGTTGTTGATTTCTTAACACTTAAAAATGTAAAACCTGTTCTTCGCCTGCAGGCAATATAGAAACAGACCTGGGATGGCTTTGGCCTGTGGGCTGTAGTTTCTCTGCTGTAGAATAAAATTATTAGAAATTTAGCCACGGAGTTCATGTTACAGTACATGTTTCACCTACAGCTATATTATAACCAGTTCCTTTGAGATCTTTCTGTAACTAACATCATTTGGGTATGGCCCAAGACTTTGTTTCAGACGTACATAGTAATGGGGCTCCCCCTCACTACCTTTTACAACTTTATTAAGATATAAACCTGAGTTCAAACTCAGGTTTTGGTGTTGTGTTATACTGGCCTCGTAAAACTAGTTGAACACTGTTTCCTACTCTTCTGTTTCGTGAAAAAGTTTATATAAGACTGGCTTTCTTCCGTAAATGTTTGTTAGCATTTACTGGGAAAGCCATCTGGCCGTGGAGTTCTTGTTTTGGAGACAATTTTTGATAAGGCATTCCATTTTTAAAACAGTATATGACTCTTCAGTTTCTGTTTCTTCTTGTGTCAGTTTTGCTAAGTTTTAGTTTTCAAGAAATTTATGCATTTCATCTACGTTGTCAAATTGGTTGGTGTAAAATTATTCTTAGTGCTATGTAAGATGGGTGGTGATAAATATTTTCTGATAGTGATGCTTTCTCTTAATTCTCCTTTTTCTTCATTGGAAGTTTGGCCATTTTGTTCATCTTTTCAAATAACCAACTTTTGGGTTTGTTAATTTTTACTATCATTTTTGTTTTCTGTCCCATTTAATTCTGTGTGTACTACTTTTGTTATTTCCTTCCTTCTATTTACTTTGAGTTTACTTTGCTCTTGTGTTTATAGGTTTTGAGGTGGAACCTCAGGTTATTGCTTTTAGATTTTTCATGTCCTCAGATCTAACCACATAGATTTCCCTAAAAGTACCACTTTATCTGTATACCACAAATTTTGGTATATTGTAGTTTTGTTGTCACTGAGTTAAAAATATTTCATGATTTCTCTTGTGCTTTTGGTTTATATTTTATTTAGAAATGTGCTTAAATTTTCAGATTTTGAGGATTTTTTAGATATCAATATTCCATTGATTTCCAATTAAATTTAATTGTGGCCAGACAAAAAATGTCATATGACTTTGATGCTTTTTAATTTCTTAAGACTTGTTTTAAATCCCAGTCTGTAGTTTCTGTTGGTAAATGCATTTGAATAAAGGGAATATTGTGCAGTCATAAGATAGAGTATTTGATAAATTTCAATTAAATCAAGTTGATTGGTAGCTTTGTTCAGAACTTTTATGTATTTGCTGATTTTTAAAAACTGGTTGTTCTATCGATTGCTGAAAAAGGAGTGTTGAGAGCTTTAACTGTTATTTTTGGAGTGATCCGGTTCTCATAATTCTATTTTTGTTTTATATATTTTGAGGGTCTATTATCAAGAACATATGCATTTTTAATTGTTTTGTCTCCTGATGAATTGTTATTTTATAATTATTGCATCTCTTTTTATGTTTGGTAATACTTTTTTTCTTGAAATATATTTTATCTGATATTAATATAGTAGTTCTTAATATCTTTGCATATTAAACCTTTTTCCATGCATTTCTGTTCAACTTCTCTGTGTCTTTAAGTTTAATGTGTGTCTCTTTTAAGGCAGTATATAATTGAGTACAGCTTTTTATTTATTCTGTCAATCCTTGCCTTTTAGTTAGAAAGTGTAGACCATTAGTATTTAATGTAATCGTAAGTGTTTTTTTGGATGTGGTATTACCTTATCATTTCTTTCCTGTTTGTTTTCTCTGTTTTTTGTTTCATTTTCTCCTTTTCCTGCCTTATTTTGGATTATTTGAATATGTTTTGGTATTGAATTTTAAAGTACTTATTGGTTTTTGCCTACAGAGATTTGAAATTATTTTGGTTTACTGAATTAATATTGTACCACTTCAGGTAAAATATTGATATTTTGCAGCCATATAGAAGATCCCACTGCCATGCCATCCTGCTATCTTTTTCTATTATAATTGTCACATATGTTATATCTACATACATTGAAAACTTATTGGAAAATATTACAATTTTTACTTAAAGCTGTTAGAAATTTTTAAATAATTTAAGTGAGCAAACTCATAGTCTTTTATATATTCCTATATATTTCCCATTTCTGATTTTTTTGTTGTTGTTGAAGAACCAATTTTCTCTTTCATATTTCTGTTTAGTTTGAACAATGTTTTATAGTGTTTCCTGTAAAGCAGGACTCCTGACCAAAAAAAAAAAAAAAATGTGTGTCTATATATGTGTGTGTGTGTGAGTGTGTTTATAAGTTTTACTTTATCTGCAACTGTATTTTGATAGGGAGTGTATCAAATCTATAGATTGATTTAGAGTACTGTATTTTTTTTTTTTTAAGATGTGTGTTACAATTCAAGATTAGGTATACAAGTGGTCATCACACAGGTAAAGTTTGGGCCTCTCTTTAGTCCCCATTTGGCCTGGTTTGAGATCAGGTACCCTTATTGATGGTTATATGTGCCCCTGGCAGTTTCTGGCTACTACCAATCCCTTTCTTATATAGTATTATGGTAAATGTTCAGGGTCCACTTATGAGTGAGAACATGCGGTACTCAGTTTTTTGTTTTTGTGATAAATAACTGATTATTATAGGTTCTAAATCCATCCAAGTTGCTGCACAATTCATAATTTTTTCCTTCATAATATTCCATCATGTATATGTACCACATTTTAAAAATCTAGTTCAATTTCAAAGGGCAGCACAGTTGGTTCCATGGTTTTGCAATTGTAAACAGTGCTGCTGCAATCAACATGCATGTGCAGGTATCTTTTTCATAGAGTGATTTAAGTTCCTCAGGGTATATTCCCAGAAGGAGGATTGCTGGGTTATACGAAGATCAATTTCTAGTTCTTTTAGAAATTGCCACAGTTTTCCATAGAGGTTGAACTAGTTTGCATTCTCACCAACAGTGTAGACATATCCTTGCCAGCATCTGTTGTTGATTGTTTTATTAATGGTGGCCATTCTTATTGGAGTTAGGTGGTATCTCAGTGTGGTTTTGATTCGCATTTCTCTGATGAGTAGTAAGGCTGAGCAGTTTTTCATGTGTCTGTTGGCTGCCTGTAGATCTTCTTTTGAGACATGTCTATTCATGTTTTTTGCCTACTTTTTAATGGAGCTGCTTGTTTTTTTCCTTACAACACATTTGAGCTTTCCTTGTAGATACTGGATGTTAGACCATTGTCAGATATGCAGTTGCCAAATATGTTTTCCTATTCTGTGGGCTGTCTACCTGCTCTGTTGAGGGTTTCCTTTGCTTTAAAGAAACTTTTAAGTTTATGAGGTCCCACTTGTCTATCTTATCTCTTATTGCGTGAGCTTTTGGGGTTTTGATGAGGAATTGGTTATCTATTCCAATTTCTATAAGTGTGTCTTCTGTGTTTCTAAGATTCTTAAATATTGAGGTTTTATGTTTAGATCTTTGATCCATTGGAGTTGATTTTTGTGTGTAGTGATGGTTAGGCGTCCAGTTTCATTCTTCTGCATGTGGTCAGCCAGTTTTCCCAGCACTATTTACTAAATATTAGGTTCTGCTCTCCCCAGTGGTTGTTGTTGGAGGCTTCGTTGGAGATGAGTTGGTTGAAAAATTGAGGTATTGCTTACAGAATCTCTGTTTTGTTCCACTGGTCTATATGCCTGTTCTTGTACCAATACCAGGTTGTTTTGATTACTGTAGCCTTATAGTAAAGTTTAAAGTCTGGAAGTGTGATACCTCGTACTTTATTTCTATTGCTGAGGATTGTTTTGGCTATTTGTGATTGTTTATGTGTCCATATGAATTTTTGTATTGTTTCCAGGTTTGTCAATTATGTTCGTCATTTAATGGATATTGCATTGAATCTGTAGATTGCCTTTGGCAGGATGGACATCTTAATAGTGTTGATTATTCCAAATGTGAGCATGGAAATTTTTCCATTTGTTTGTGTCATCTTTGATGTATTTGAGCAGTGTTTTGTACTTTTTGTTGTAAAGATCTTTCACTTCTCTGGTTAGGAAGTTGCCAAGGTATTTCCTTTTTCTTTTGGTGGCTGTTTCGAATGGTATTATGCTTTTTTATTTGGTTCTCTGCCTGTCTGTTGTTGAGTATGAGAATGCGACTGTCTTTTGCAAGTTGATTTTTTTTCCCTGAGACTTTGCCAAAGTCCTTTATCATTGCAAGGAGATTTCTGACAGATTCTTTTGGGTTTTTAAGGCACAGGATCGTATCAGCTAAAAGGAATAACTTGACTTAATTTCCTATTTGGATATCCCTGATTTCCTTCTATTGTCTGATTGCTCTAGCTAGGACTTCTGTTGAACAGGAGGGGTGAGAGTAGGCAGCCTTGTCTAGTTTCAGTTTTCAGGGGAAATACTTCCAATTTCTGTCCATTTAGCAATATGTTGGTTATTGGTTTATCATAGATGGCTCTTACTATTTTGAGGTATGCTCCCTCTATGCCTAGGTATTCAAGGGTTTTTATCAAGAAGGGATGCCGGATTTAATCAAAAGCTTTTTCTGCGTCTAATGATATAATCATATGGTTCTTGTTTTTACATCTACCGATGTATTTAATTACATTTACGGTCTTGTGTATGTTGAACCAGCCCTGCATTCCAAGGATGAAGCCTACTTGGTCATGGTGGATGATTTTTGAAATGTGTTGTTGGATCCAATTTGCTAGAATCTTGTTGAGAATTTTTGCATCTATGTTCACCAGGGATATTGGCCTGTAGTGTGATGTTAGCTTCATTAAATGATTGGGGAGAGTACCATCTTTCTTGATTGCCTGGAATAGTTTCAATAGGATTGGTATCAGCTTTTCCTTATATGTTTTGTAGAATTTGGCTGGTTATCTCTTTGATCCAGGGCTTTTTTTTTAAGATAGTTTTCTTATGACAGAGTCCATTTTCTAGGTTGTTATTAGTCTATTTAGGATCTCAATTTCTTCTTGTTTCAACCTTGGGAAGGTGTGTGATGTCAGAAAGCCCTCCATTGCATTTAGTTTATCGTGTTTGTTTCCATATAGGTGTGCACAGTAATCTCTGGTAATCTTATGTACTTGGACTCAGTTGTGACTTGATCTTTTGTGTTTCTGATTGTGTTTATTTGGGCTTTTTCTTGATCATTCTGGCTATGGGTCCATCAATCTTGTTTATACTTTCAAAGAACTAGCTTTTTGTTTTATTGATTTTTTTTTTTCCTATGGTTTTTGTTGTTGTTGTTTTCTGTGTCCCATATTTGGGCTTTTGCTTTGGTGATCTGGATTCTTCTGCTGAAGCTAGGGTTTTGTTGGTCTTGCCTTTCCAGTTCCCGTAGGTGGTTTTTAAGGCTGTTAACTTGTTCTCTTTCTATTTTCTTTTTTTTTTTTTTTTGAGTTGGAGTCTCACTCTGTCACCCAGACTGGAGTGCAGTGGCCGCTCCCAGCCACCGCAGCCTCGACCTGCTGGGTTCCGGTGATCCTTCCACCTTAGCCTTCCAAGTAGCCGGAATTACAGGCATGCGCTACCATGCCCGGCTGATTTTTTGATTTATTGTAGAGATGAAGTCTCGCTGCCCAGGCGGGTCTGGAACCCACGGGCTCAGGCAATCCACTCACCTCAGCCTCCCAAAGGCGCAGGATTATAGGCTGAGCCCGGCTCTCTTTCTATTTTCTTGATGAGTGTACACAGAGATATAAATTCCTCTCTTAGTACTGATTTCATTGATTCCCAGAGGTTTTGGTAAGATGTTTCTTCATTTTCATTTGTTTCCAGGAATTTTTAATTTCTATTTTGATTTCAGTGTTGACCTAGGAGTTGTTTGGCATCATGATGTTTAGTGCCCATGTCTTTGTGGGTTTGGGGGGACATTTTGTTGGTGTTGATACTTATTTTTATTCCATTGTGGTCTGAGAAGGTACATGGCAGTATCTCAATCTTGTGAAGTTTTTTTATGCTTGATTTGTGACCAAGGGTGTTGTTGATCTTGGAGTATGTTCCATGTGGTGATGAGTAGGATATATATCCTGTGGCTGTTGGTTGGAGTCTTCTGTAGGGATCTTCTAAGTCAATTTGGTCAAGCATCAAGTTGAGGTTCCATCTCTTTGTTGCCTCAGTGATCTATCTAGAATTGTTAGTGGGGTATTTAAGTCCTCAGCTATGGAAGTGTTAGAGTCAATATCTTTTTTTAGTTTACTTAGTAGCTGCTTTATATATGCTGGTACTCCTGTGTTAGGTTCATATATGTTTTAGATGGATATTTCTTGTTGACGAATTGAACATTTTATCATTATGTAGTGTACTTACATAGAATTTTTGATAGCTTAAAGGCTATTTTTTCTGATATTAAGATCATGACTCCTGCCTTCTTTTGTGATCCAATCACCTAAAAATTTGTTTCCTTTGAGTCTGTGGGCATCCTTTGTGATGAGGTGAGCTTCTTGGAGGCAGCAAATTATTGGATCATGTGTTTTTATCCAGTTTGCCATCCTGTGTTTTTTCAATGGTGTATTTAGTACACTCACCTTCAGGCTGATTATTGAAATGTGAGAATTTGTCCCTGCTATAATGTTCTTATAAGGCTATTTTGTTTTCCTTTAGCTTTTGTGTTAATCTATATGTATGTTTTCATTTTTGCAGGTATGCTGTGTGTTCTGATGCTTCTGTGTTTGTTTATGACCTTGTGAAGTATGTGGTCTTTCTTTTGTTTCTTTTTTCTTCTGTGCATAACACCTTTTTAAGTGTCTCCTGTAGAGTTAGTCTGGAAGCAGCATATTCTCTTAAGGATTGGATGTCTGGGAAGGATTTTAATTCTCCATTGCTGATGAAGCTTAACTTAGCTGGGTAGGAAATTCTTGTTTGAAATTGTTTATCTTCGAGAACATTAAAGATTGGGGTCCAGTTATTTCTGGCCTGTAGTGTTTCTGCAAATAAGTCTGCAGCAATTCTGATTGGTTTCCCCCAGTAGGGAGTCTGACCTTTTCCCCTTGCTGACTTTAGGATTTTTTCTTTTATACCTACTCCATGTAGGCACATTAATATGTGTTTAGGGGTTGGTCTTCTCATAAGATATCTTGCAGGGGTTCTTTGAATCTCTTTTGCTTATATAGTCATCTCTCTGGCCAGATGAAGGAAGTTTTCTTGAATGACCTCATGGAATATTTGTTCCAGGATGTTTTCCATTTCTCCTTCTATTTCAGGTATTCCTATCAGACATAGGTTTGGTTTCTTGTTAAAAATCATGCATCTCCTGGGAAGTTTCTTCTTAAGCTTATATATATATTTAATAGATTGGGTTAATTTCATATGTTCATCTTCTAGCGCTGAGATTCTTTTTTCTGCTTGGTCAATTCTGCTTCCCATGCTTGTCAGTTTGTTATTTATTTCTTGGATGGAGTTCTTTATTTCTGTCATTTCTAAGTATGCTTTCTTGAGTTTGTCCAGTTCTGTTACAGTTTCATTTAGTTTTTAGCCCTTGCATTTCTTGATTTTTATTCATTCTATTCAACAATTCTCTGATCTCTATAAGTGCCTTCTGGGTACTGTTGTTCTCAGAGATAGCCATTGTTTGCGCCCCAGTAGCTGTTCTTTCTAGCACTGACTCTTTGCTGGGGCTCTGATGGTCACCAGCAGCTCTTTGTTGGATTTTCTTCATCTGTAGCAGTTCTCGTATCTTTCTCTTAAACTCTGTTGCTCAGTGGAAAATGGAGAAGCAGTCGCTTTTGATACTTGCTCTACCCTGAGTCAGGGCTCTGGGTTTGTTCAATCATGAGGTAGAACTAGAGGTGGGCATTGTGCTGTCTCTTTAAAATGTTGAGCACTTACTATGGGATGGAGGAGGGCTGCAAGGATTCAGAACCTACTGGCAGGTCCTAATGTTTGCTGTCTGGTGAATGGACCTGCTGGGACTCGCTCTCCATCTCCGCACAGTACGACCTTACGTGGGTATGCCTGCATAACCCCTGAGTCCCAGACAGGATATAAGAAGGAAAAGAGAGAAGGAGAGAAAAAGAGAAAGGGAAAAGAGAAAAGACAAAAGAAAGAAAACACACAGACCCAAACCAGAGAAAACAACAAAAGAGACACAGAAGGAGAGAAAGGAGAAAATCAGCCAACAAACGAAACAGCCAAACAAGGCAAAGAAACACAAATCGGTACCACGCTTCCGTCCCCCCAACACCCGTTGATGAAGCGTTCTCAGCCTTCGCGTGTCTCTGGGAGGGAGGGCTGCCTCCGCCCGCCGGGCAGAGGACACGACGTGCCTTTCCCTGTACTGAGATACTCTGTGGCTGCAGGTGCGCTGCTGCAGGTTCCCTCCTCGCCTGGGAGCGTGAGTGCTGGTGTCATTACCCGGCTGCCTGCAGCTGGGGCCCGGCGCGTGCCCGCGTGAGGGTCGCGGGCTGAAGTAACCGGCGTGGGGCCTCGCGGTCTCACGCCCTGCCTTCCTCTCCCGGGTGGCCACAGCTCCG
>NW_007248763.1:44298-81323 GCF_000164805.1 Carlito syrichta
CGCGCCCCGTCCTTCCGCGGCCGTCCTTGCGCGCCGGCCCGGCCGACTCGCGCCGAGGCGCCCGTGGCCGCTTCCCGCCTCCCAGCGCCGTGTCCTAGCGATGCTGGCGTTTCCAGCCAGCGGACACGAGGCGCCTTCCACGCATTCGGATACGCTGAGGCGTCTTCGGCGACGCTTTGTAGTTTTCCGTATGTGTGCTTTGTTCCCTAAAGCCTATTTCGGAATAGTTATTTGGGATGCTTGTGAATGGGATCATTTTCTGTACTTCTTTTTTGATGATTCATAGCTAGCATGTAGAAATAAAGTTGATTTTTGTATATTGATGTTGTATCCTGAAACCTTGCGGAATTCACTTATGAACTGTAATCGATTTTTTTAGATTCCCTAGTGTTCGCCAGAAAATGTGTTTTTTTGCCTTTATTACAGAATGATATATTTCTTGAATATAGAATTTTAGTTTCAGACAGCATTTTTATTTCAGCTTTAAAAAAATCTCTGAGCATTTTTAACTGCGAAATTGTAACATGAAATTTTTTTAAAAGACTGCCAGATGAACTTACTAGCAGAGGAAAAGCTAGCGAAGTTGAAAATGATCTAATCGGAAGTACAGAAAAAAAATATGAAAAAAGAATAAACACACCTCAGAGAATTTTGAGACAATATAAATCTATTGAAATTTCCTTTTTTTCATTTATTTCAACTTTTTCTGTTTTCTTCTTGTAATAGAATTATGAGAATTAAAATTATATAATTATAGCAGCAGGTTGAGTGTCTGTGATAATTTGAACATAACAGTCATCTCAGGACTGCTGTTAATTTTTTTTCTTACATATTCTTACTTCTTTGTGTATCACTCAATTATTGATTGTACCCTGGTCACTATACATTTAACACTGTATAATCTTTTGAAGAATGTTTGGTTTTTGTAGACAATCAGCTTGATTACTTCTGTCTTGCTGTGTGTTGCAGTGGTTGAATCTCAGTTCAGTTCTCTAAGCTTTTGCTATGCTGCTTCTGGTCTGTATCATACATGTGTGCTTTTTCTGAGTAAGGTTAAGACCTGTCTGGTCTTATACAGAATCAGGGGTTCCTGATCTGTCTCCTTTTCCTTTGGGATTTCTCCCACAACCTCTGGCAGAGGGACTCTTTCCCCTAAAGCTCTGGTTAGAAAGATGGCAAAGTTTCTGTAAGATTGTGAGCTGCTCTGTGACTGGGGCACAACCTCAAGGCAAAGCTGCAAGAGAACAACATACCTGGGAAACATCCCCAGGCCCAGTGCTTCTCCATGTTCCCGCCCTTCTCCCTGAGGCTTCCTGCTCTCATTCTTGCTCAGAGCCCTCCGGTGGTGTTGCTGTTGCCGTTCCAAAGCTTAGAGGCGCAGTCAGTGGGGAGGAAAATTATATTGAGATGGCAGGACTGGAAGTTATCTAGCACGCTTTAATTAATAGAGATGAAAGTTGCTCCCATCAAGAACAAAACAGGGATACGGTAGCGTGAGTACCAAACATAGTTCTAGGAGTATTTAAATATCTCTCATCACCATGAGACAATGTTTATCATGTTATTGACGCTGGGCGCCTTTATAGGACAGAATCTTAGAAGTTCGCGGTTGGAAGGACATTAAAGGTTTCTAATTTAACCTCATCATTTTACAGATCATGACCCAAAGTGAAATCTCTGGCCTACGTTAATTCATTCCGCTATTCACATTCACTGTACAGTTGCTGATGTGCCATTTATAGTCACATAAATAAATGTATTCCTGAAGTCAGTCTCTGTGTTCAGAGTGTGAATGGTGTTTCATTTCCCCAACTATAACCTAAAAACGAGATAAACTTTTATGAAAGAGGGAACTCAAACCAGTCTGTGTATATATTTTTGTAATTTACATTGACTCTTAGTTAGGTCTGTTTAAATTCCTCTTATTTTGTCCCAGGGGCATCAATACAAGATAAGATGTAACACTTGCCATTCTGACTTTTTTTGTATTGTCTTAAGAGATATAAAAATGACTTAAATAAGTATAGGCTGTGTTTTTTTCTGAGTTGGAGTCTCACTCCATGGCCCAGACTGGAGTACAGTGGCACGCTCCCGGCCACCGCAGCCTCGACCTGCTGGGCTCTGGCGATCCTTCCGCCTCAGCCTTCTGAGTAGCCGGAGTTACAGGCATGCGCTACCACACCTGGCTGATTTTTGATTTATCGTAAAGATGAGTTCTCGCTGCCCAGGTGGGTCTCGAACCCGCGGGCTCAGGCAGTCCACTCACCTCAGTCTCCCAAAGGCGCGGGATGACAGGCTGAGCCACCAAGCCTGGCTAAAATTTTTTTACAGTGGTACAACTAATGTAGAATCTATAAAACTTGATGCAGGTTAGAATGGTGGATGCAGCCAAACTGGCTGTTTCAAAATATATTTTTAGTAAATTGATTAAAATGCAGATTCATAAAAGAGATCAAATATTTGGGAGTGTCTCAAAGCCCTTTTCCAGTACTTCCCTGTCTTAAAAGCATTTTGTATAATTGTTTCAAGATATGTTTTAGATTTACATCTTTGGTAATGTTATTTTCTGTCTTTCTTTCTTTCTGTCTTTCTTTCTTTCTGTCTGTCTCTCTCTCTCTTTCTTTCTTTCTTAGTTGGAGTCTCACTCAGTCGCCCAGACTAGAGTGCAGTGGCCGCTCCCAGCGACTGCAGCCTCTACCTGCTGGGCTCCGGTGATCCTTCCACTCAGCCTTCCAAGTAGCTAGAACTACAGGCACGCGCTACCATGCCTGGCTAATTTCTAAAAACATTTATTGTAGAGATGAGGTCTTGCCAAGTTGCCCAGGCGGGTCTTGAACCCACGGGCTCAGGCAGTCCACTCACCTCAGGCTCCCAAAGCACAGGATTACATGCTGAGCTGCCGAGCGTGGCTGGTGATGTTATTTTCATGCATCATGTGTCAGTGCACACACTCCCACTCTCCTGTTAAATTTAGCTCAGAGTCCTCCTCCTCCTGCCAGCCCCGATGGCCAACCTCATCTGTCTGTCTGTCATTCAGATAGTACTTATTAAAGGCCCACTCTTGTGCCAGGCAGTATCCTAGGTACTGGAGATAGTGTGGCGAGATGGGAGTGGGGAGAGATTTCTACAAAAATAAGTAAATAAAAATTTCAAAATGTGATGTTTGGTATAAAAGAGTAAAGTAGAGTGTCTGATAGAGAGGATGAGTGGAAGGTGCGTCAGAAGGGGAAGAGAGAGAAAGCCCCCTTTGAACAGATTGTGCTTTAACTCAACACTGACCACTTTTCAGTAATCTTGCAAGCAAAGAGATCAGCAGTGGAAAAAAGCCCCAAGCAGGAACGAGCTTAAAGTCTCTGAAAGACCGAAGGAAGGCGGAGTGGGTGGAACAGAATCAGGGACTGGAAAGGCAGTGGGTTAGAAAAACCATCACATTTGAGTAATTGGGGCCTTATCCCCTGTGATGAGGACTTATAGTTTTATTCATGGCCCTTTACTACAGCCAAACATACCTTCTGCTTTTTTATTTTTTTTAAACCATCTCCACTTAAACCTTTATGCTCTTGCTTACATAGTTGTCCCTGTATGAATACTCTGTGCCTCATTTCTTCCTGTCCAATTCGACGTTTGTCATTAAGTCATTTTTATATCTCTTACGACATTACAAAAAGTCAGAATGGCAAGTGCTACGTCTTATCTCGTATTGATGCCCTTGGGACAAAATAACTGGAATTTAAATAGACCTAACTGGTAAAATTTGGTGTAATTTCTTCCTGTTCAATTCACCATTTTAAAAAATGGAGCTCAAATCCATATCATCCGTGAAGTCTTTTGCAGCTTCTCTGATATGATGTATTTTCCCCTTTTATATACACTCATTCCTTCACTCTTAGAAGCTTCATTATTCATTGAGAACTGTTATGTACCAGGCACAAGCTAAGTACTAGAGATACAAAGATAAATAAGATATCGTCCCTACCCTTACAAGGCCCATTATTTGGTGGAAAAGATCATTGAGCAGATCATTATCATTAAGCATGATGAGTGCTATAACCAATGGAAAATGAAGCATGTTGGTTGGCAGCACAGAGAAGGAAACAACTACCGTACCCTTCATAGAGTTTCAAAGGATGAGCAGGAGTTTGCTGTGTGCAAAGGGTGAGGAGGGCCCTCTCAGACCCAGATTCCGAGTATGCAGACACCTCAAGACATGAGTGAGCATTGTGGGTGTGAGTAATGGTGGGAAGTCCAAGGTGAGCACCAGAAAGTTGTACGTGAAGTGGCAGAAGATAGTCTAGGTCTTTCCACACCTTGCCAAGAGAGAGAAAAGAGACGTGGAGCGTGAAGTTGCCTGGCAGCAGTTTAGAGTCGGGTCTTTGGAAGGAGAGAAAGAAGATGGGAAGCCACGCTGGTCTGTTGGAAGGGTCCACAGGAGTGATGACGAGGACCTGAGTGTGGCAATGGCAGTGAACGGGAAGGGTCAGAGTTAAGGGATGACTCTGCCTTAGAAGCAACCAGCTTGGTGACTGAATGTGAACATGCGGGGAAGAGCAGAGCTTTTGGGGGGCGGGCCTACGCGAAGGGTGCCCCTGTTAACTGAAATAGAAAACAGAGGAGGACATCGTGGTTAAAGGAAAGATTGTCAGCTTCGTTTTGAACAAGTGGGGCTGGAAGTTCCTGCAGCGTGCCCAGACACCTGTTTTGCTTACTGAGCTTGTAACTCAACTGCTGCTCAGCAGCTGCTGCTGTGTGTGTGTCCCGGGCAGTTAGATTCTGTTGACAAGGATGGCTTGTCTCACCAGGTAAAATGTTGGCCCTAAGAGAACAAAATAACGCACTTCACTTTCTTTTAGATGGGAAGGTATAGTTTATTTAGAAATTAAAGAGAGAGCGAGGACAGGAGAGTCTCCTCCCCAAGGTAGGGGAGAAGGCCAAAGCTTGGGAAACATGGCCTGGCCAACCATCAGAGAGCCACGTGGCCACCGGAGTTCAGCGAACAATGGCCACTTTTTACTCTTCTAGAAACTCCTTAGCAGAGTTCACAGGATCTGTCCCTAACAGGAACCGGGTAAATGCATATAAAAGAATAGCAAGAGGCATGTTGACATCAATGACTCAGTTTGTAAGCTGTTTGACTGTTCCTTTGGGGTCCCCATGCACAAATAGGACATGCCCTGGGCTCATTGGTGAAGTGCCAGCTTGGCTTTCTTCTGGCGCCTGCCTAACTCTGGAGTTAGGAAGGGTCTTAGCAGCAGCTTCTTCACAGAGGAGAGCTTTGGCTTTTAGGTTTTTCTTTTTTTGTTGTTGTTGCAGTTTATGTAGTACAAAGAAAAGGCACTTTGTGGCATATAAATGGTACATTTTCAAAGTCTCAGGTAGAAAAGCAAGGGAGGAGCTAAGCCTGTCTCCTTTCCAACTGGTATTTAGACCTATAATTGGTACATCGTGAAAGTTCAATAAATATTTAGCAGAAGAATACATGAATGTAGATTTTTCCAATGCTTTTATATTTTATTGGGCATTTTCATACATCTTGGATCTTG
This sequence comes from Carlito syrichta, assembly GCF_000164805.1. NCBI lineage: Eukaryota > Metazoa > Chordata > Mammalia > Primates > Tarsiidae > Carlito > Carlito syrichta. The sequence continues at coordinate 49,839 of NW_007248763.1, forward strand.
GACGTTTAACATATTCCCTCATGCTCAGTCTTCTTTAAATTCTAAATGTTTGTATTAAAGTATCATACACTTATGCCCTTTTAGAAAATTTAACTTTCTAACCTTTGTCAAATTAGCCCAGTAGGGACTGTGAAGAAATATTCTAAAGTTTTGGTCAGATACCCAGGGCAGAAAATTGTTTGCCCTCTGCCACCACTTTCAGAATTGTTGTTATATCAGGCCTTTTGGGTGAATCTGACTTTCTGTTGTCTGTACAGGAAGTGACCTATTCCCCTGGGTTTTGACAAGACCGTGGTGATTGCTGACGGAGGGTGGCGAAAGGGACAGCCGGTGGATCTCTTGACTGAGCAGAATGCAGTGAGCTGGCAGCTCTTATGGACGCTGGGGTGACTCGCAGGTGCCGGCTGGCACCTGCGGGTCGGGGGACTAAGGTGTGGCTGCCCGGGCAGTGCCCTTGGCTGCTCCCCTGTGGTGTGGTCTTCAGACTTCAGCCACAGATGGTTGATCGGGGTCTGGTGTTGCCTGGCATTGCCACAGGAACCGCAGACTGCTTGCCCGTCCTGGAGCCGCCTGTGCCCCATGGGCCTTCCAGTCCGGGTATCCGTGGCCTTTGCTGCCCTGCCCTGCCTGCCAGCGCCCTTCTCCCGTGGCTGAGCAGTTCTGCTCTCCTCGCTCTCCGTTTTCCCCCATTTCTTTTCCCCTGTGTTGTCTCTGCTTGAAGCCGTCCTCCAGGGCTTTTCCTTTGGGCGGGTTGGGGCAGGGTGTTTCGCGAGGTGTGCCTTAGCAGGGCCCAGCAGGGGCTGGAGGCTCCGGCAGGGAGGCGGTGGTGGCGGTTCTGTTTCTCCCTGGGCCCGTGTCACGTCCAGGCACGCGGGTTCGGCGTCAGAGTGGCCGTGTGGTCAGACACACAGCTGGGCAGCCAAAACAATTACCAGGTAATGATCCTTCAGGCCTCTCGAAGGGTTTTGAAGAGGAAAGACATCACAGCCTACAGCTGCACTTATCAAATCCCCTTTCTCTTCCTGCCCACTCTCCTCATGCCCCAAAGGGCCACACTTGAGTAATCCAGTCATATCACCCGATGCTGGATCCAGTTTAACTCTGTTTACTCCTCAGCCTCCCACTTATTTCCTTAGCACTTTATCATGACTCAGAATTAGACACTTTCTCCACAAAAATGTAATCCTAATTTAGGAAGGGTAGAGAGAATTAGAAACTATGGGAGAAGAGAAGTTTGTGAATACACTGTGTGTGATAATTTTTGTACTCTTATGTTATATAGTACAAAAATACATTTTAAATAAATGTGTCAAGACTAAGTCTTGCAATACTAGTAGGTACGAAGAGAATTTTTCAATAAAAACATTTGAGATTATTTTGATATGCCATTTCTTTAAAAGGCAAAATACCAAGTTTGCAGGAACTAACTCCTTGTTTGACACATTTATGCTGAAATGATTGAGTCTGTGACGTCAGAATGGGTGAAATTTCACATTCTGGGGTTATGTCTTCCATCAAAAACTGTATCATTCGTGGTGAAGAGATTTCAAAGTTAGACATACTTTGCAACCAGAAGGGAGAAACATTTAAGAAGGTGTTTCTAGGCTGCTAGCTGTGAACATAACTTGTCAGTTACCTGAGTTAAGAAGGTCTAAGAAGAAGTTCACTAGATACCTGCTGTTTATGGACAGGTAGGTCTCAAGGGTGCAGCACAGAGCCTAGCTTATAGGAAGCTCTTGATGTGTGTTCTGTGAACTGAACTGATGCAGAAACTTTGAAGTCCAGAACATCTATCTCTCACAGCTATTTGTCTTCTGAGCTTGCCTCTCACAAATCTCCTCTTCCCAATCACATGCACACAAAAGCCCTCACCACTGATTCCCATGCCTTTGTGATTCACTGGGAATTTTCTGCTGATGGGTCTGTATAATTATAAGCTTTTGGATGGAGGATGGAAGGGACAGTACCGGAACGTACAGGCCTAGACACTTGTATAAATCGCCTCTTACACTTGCTTTTAGGTGATACTGGCGACTTTATTGTGGGGAGGTTTTCCTGTGGAAATGAGAGGAGGGTGCTACGTATTCTCAAACGCCTTGCTGAGTCTCTCTCATTTCTTTGACATTGTCGTCTTTGTTTGGTTTTCCAGATACGGGTTTTTCTCTAGGTTGACTCAGACCAGTTTCCTCATGAGGAAAGTAGGTAGGCAGATAAAATATCTTTTTGAAGGAGCTGTGACTCAACCCGATGGATATAAACCTGCTGTATTAGAAAGTACTTCAGGTACTCAGCCAAATACTTAAAGTGCTCAGGAATTTAAAGAAATGCCAATGCTTTCTTAAAATCATGCAGGGACCTGTGAATACTTGTCCTCTTGGAAAGTGAACTGGCTTTTAAGTAAAGTCTCATGTCTTTAAAACTAGCGTAAACTCATACCTTTTCATATACTGTTCACTACCAAGTAAAATGTGACTCAGATCTGTCTCTACTCAAAATGCAGTAACAGCAGTGGAGTATCATGATAAAGCTGTGATAGTGGCCAAACATTCACGAGCCAGGAAGCCAGCATCACGTTTATTATTGAGGCCGCTTTACATACGTCTGTTCTGTTTTCCCAAGAGTAAGAAATGAATTGGATGATGCTTCCAGTGTGAGGTTCATAATGCGAACACTTATTACAACGTACCCTTGCAAAGAGTAGCATGGAGATTTAGGCACGGGCTTTGGAGTTGAATAGCTTGCGTTGGAATTTCAGGCCTAACACCTCATAGCTGTGAAATGACGGTATCTAAACCCTTCTAGCTTCAGTTTCTTTATCTAAAAAACTGGACTGGTAGCAACTAACCTCAAAGTTGTGAGTGTTAAATGAGAAAATATACATAAAACTCCTAGCATGGTGTCTGGGATATTGCAAGTAGTCCATATATGATCATTGTAAACACTGAATTTGATCTTAGCGACAGTCGGAGCAGGGATTATTACTATACACATTTGCCAGATGCGGGAACATTGTCCCAGGAAGTCTAAGCGACTTGCCAAAAGTCACACAACTATTTACAGTCACACAGCAGTGAGACGGGACCCCACCCACATTTTCTGACTCAAAATTTCAAGTTTTAAGATATATCAAAATGGGCTTGGCCCACATTTTTCAATTACTGACAGATTTTTGGAATAGAAAAAAAAAGAGCTGTGGTCTTCCAAACGCTCTGCAAAGAGTTCCCGTCTGTTGTCCTTTCTCTCTCCTCCCTCAGATTCCCGGAGGTTCACCCTGATCCTTCACTGACCTGCCCGTGGGGTGGCCAGCTGGCCCTTCTCTCTTCTTCTGCCTTTCAGGAGTGTGAGGTATGGAGCAGTGTCTTGTGTGCTAAGTGGAGCTCTTGTTCCTGCTGGTAGCTGGGCTAGCTAATACTCTCCCCAGGGGTTGTAAGCCACACCTACTCGAAATGCAAATTGAGAGAAGGATGGAATGGGTAAAGGCAAGAAAACAGGTGGGAACCTCAGCCTCCAGGAAATCGTGCATTTTAGAGCCCTGGATTAGGAGTCATACATTTTTGGTTCTAGCCTGGGTTGCACTTCCACGTAGCTGGGCAAGTCTGTTCCTTTTTGCTCCCCATGGCTTCCTCTGTAAAATTAAAGGGTTCATAAACTTGGAAGGAGCTCAGTCTGTTTTTTAAAAATCTGAAAAGGTCAAGTAGAAGAAGTTTGTGGGTCATATTTGGGCCACTGATTATCTGGGTCCGGTATGATGCTAAGTGCTTTGCGAGTGTTACATGATTTGTTCTCAAGAAACCAAAGAGGAGATGGGTGCCCTTTGTGTCCACATTTTGTGTGTTGAGGACCCCAAGGCACACAGAGGTTGTGGCTTGTCGATGGCCACCTTCGGTGGAGTCCACTGGCGAGCCTGGGATCCCACCCAGGTGCCTGGCTCCAGAGCCCCCGCAGCGCGGTCCCTGTCACTGGCGGGACCCACACCCGCAGTGCCCACGGAGGGGCAAGCCTGCATCCTGCCAGCAGCCCACCTCGTCCCCCCAAAAATTAAAGTTTTCGATTGCCCAGGCCCCTGGTTCTATGATGAAGCAGCTTCCAAAGGAAGGACTAGACACTGAAGAATGCTTTTTCTTTGATCACATTTTTGGTTACAGAAGATTTCATTCTTGTGAGACCACCTGGGACTTAGGGAGAAAGCCATGTACTAAACTACGTCTAGAGACTCACAAGTGTTTTCCTAAGTAAGCTCCGTATAAATCCAGAAGGAGATACAGTCTCAGAGATTCCAGTAATTGTACTCATGTGCATTTTGTTTTCAGTTGAACATGGGATGGCAAGAAGCTGTGGGGGGAAAGTTCTGTTTTTGTCACAGAAACTTTCTGCTCTTTTGGTGCACCAGCAATTCAGACTGATTGGTAGCTCTGTCGTGGATATGTCAAGATGGGATGTGGCAATTTTTATTCCCTTGGTTTTTGTTTTGGTTTTGTTTTGGAGACAGGATCTCACTTTGTGGCTGAAGTGCAGTGGCGTGACCATAGGTCACTGCAACCTCGAGCTCCTGGGTGCACATGTTCCTCCTGCCTCAGTTTATTGTTCTTGTCTTTCCAAAATGTGGGTGAAATTTATAACAAGCTTTCCACATACAAAAGGGAATTTTGTTTGTAGACATAAAGTATAGTGCATTCATCTCACACATCTGGTACCCTCAGTGTAGGTTCTAAGCCTTTGAGGGATGGCTGCGATCACTAAGTGCTTCTAGGGTGTTAGGTTTTATTTGAAGCATTTGAGCAACTTTAGTAGATATGAACTTTTTGTAGTCGGCTTTATATTATCTTAGATAAAAAATTATGTTGGCTGAGCAAACTTCTTAAAGCATTCTTCAAAGACTGAGCTATGCCTCTTTGAAATTAGATGTTGCCATTTCCTTGGGCTTTATCAGCAAATCCACATGATGATTTCCACTATAAAAATCCATCTTTGCAGTAACAGTTTACTTACTTTAGTGCCCTAATCTTCTGGTAATTCTGGTAATCAAAATTGATAACCAGCACTGGAAATAATAGCAATAGGCAAGATGATACCTGCCCTCAAGGAATTCACTACGTATTTGAGGAGAGGGGAGCGTAAAGACAAAGAATTAAAGAAAAAAAATGAGAAGTGTCTCACAGTGCAATAGGGCAGGGATAGAAATCCAGAGATGGTGAAAACCTCAAAGAGGATCAGCTCACCTTGACTATGAGACAGAGGCGCAGGACCAGAGAATTCTCAAAGTAAAAGCTGAGGAAGAGCAGAAGTTATCCAAGCAGAACAAAAAAAGGGAAGGGTGTTTTAGGCAGGAAGATCCACCACACCTACTGGACTGGAGGGAAGTAAGCACAAGGTCTGGGGATTTGAAAGACGCTCCCTGTTGAACCCTGAGGAAGAGAGGATCTGGGGATCAGCAGAAGCCGAAGAGGAAACGGAGAGGTCACGTCAGGTTTCACCATAAGTCATGTGTTTAAGGAACTTGACCTTTGTTCTAAAAAGGTGAGGAAGAGTGGGTAGCCATTAAAGTAAGGATACTGCAGGCAGAGTATCGCTTCCAATATTCCTTGGCTGTCTACCTTGATAGGAGAGACATGGGGAGAGAAAACAGCGAGTGGGGGGCTCCTGGTGCCTGGAGGGTAGAGAAATCATCTTGAGCTAATGAAATCACTTGCACTGGGTGTGCTGCAGATAGCCAGCCTTACAGATGAGTACGTTGACATCCAGAAAGTCATTCCTCTTCTGCGATCACATAAAGCCACACAAAAATTATACGTATTTCATTGAAGGACTTATGTTAAGAATGTGTGCGTTCCAGATTAAAAATTTACCTCAAAGCCAGTTATCTGGATTGTCGACTTCTTATAACTTACAAAGCCTTGCCTTTAAGAATTGTGCCTATTTAATTATCTCTTAGAAACATGTTATTTAATTTTCCGAAAAAGAAGCTTGAGGCATAGTTTCTTGTTCCTCTATTCAGCACATCAGTTCTCGCCAAGTACACATTGTGGCCCGGCGCTCTTGACAGTCTTGCTCTTGACTTGCTCAGCGCCTTGCTGAGCAAGTGAGTGACTTTGCAATTCTAGATCTGAGTCGGTGTGATGCTTTCATGTTACTTTTTGAAAAAATAATAAAAGAATTTTCCAAATGTTGTAAGAAGGAAAATAAACTGATAATAATTTTAAATTTGTCATTTACCCACCACACATCTATCACTATGTAAGTCTTGGGGTGAGAGTAGGGTTACACAGATGTAAAACACATAGTATTTACTTCTTAGCGATTCACAACATTGGTGAGGAACTGGATCACATGTGAATAAAAGAACAATGTGAGGCAAATATTATTCAAAGCTACGTTTTTGAGTTATGATTGAAATTAACGCGTGTAAGAGGGGTGCTGAAGAATGAGGATCTCTCCATAAGCCAGTGTAAGCACGTCCTTTTTTTGCAGAAGGCATGCCGGAGCCTAGCTTGCAGGCTAACTTTGGATGTCAATGGCTTGTCTTGCTAGGGAAGGTGCTAGGTGTGGAGCGATCTTGATACGCAACACAGTGCCAAGGAGAACCAGAGCGGTGATCAGGAGCGGTGAGGCCTCCGTGTCTTTCCCTGCAGGACCAAGCCCTAAGGTCCATGCTTCGCGTGGGCCAGACGTCATCCCTCCCAGTTTTGCCTGCAGCCAGTGTGCCATGCTTCCTGACTCCGAGCGATAAAACCCTGCCTCCTTCTGTTTCCGCATCTCCTGAGGCCCCCAGTCTAGCAGAGAATGCCTTCTCTACTCAGATGTGACAGTCAAAAATGGCAACTTGCAGTCCCCCTGCACCCTTTCTCCACAGCTCTCTTTTTGCCTAAAACCACCTGGTGGCAAACACCACCCGTGAACAGCTGGTTACACACAAAGAAACTTTTTCCCCCAAGGGTTGTTCACATACAATCACAAACCATTCAAGTAGTTTTTCAAAAAACCAAAAACAAAACAAAAATTCCTTAAATACCAATAGAAGACTGAGAAAGTGAAACAAAGTCTCTGACTCTGAACTTGTAATATCCTGGAAACTTTGCCTTATTTTCTCATGTGTACATAAACACAGTACCTAGTTACTATCGCACAGGGATGCACTGAGACAGCATAAGTTATAGATGCAAAAGCCCTTGGAAAGATGAATTTAAAAGAATCCCTAAAACCATAATATATAAGTGCAAACCAGTACAGAATTTTTTCTTTTTCTCTTTTTCTTCTTTTTTTTTGAGTCTGAGTCTCACTGCGTCGCCCAGGCTGGAGTGCGGTGGCACACGCCCGGCCACCACAGCCTTGATGTGCTGGGCTCCGGCGATCCTTCCGCCTCAGCCTTCCAAGTAGCCGGAACTACAGGTGCACGATACCATGCCTGGCTAATTTTTGATGTATTGTAGAGACGGGGGTCTCGCCAAGTTGCCCGGGCTGGTCTCAAACCCCCAGGCTCAGACAATCCTCTTGCCTCAGCCTGCCAAAGTGCTGGGATGACAGGCTGATCCACCGAGCCCAGCCTCGGTACAGAATTTTAATGAGTTATTAGCTTGCCTTCTATATCACCTTCTTTTCAAATCACTTTTCATGTCTGATCAGAGAGAAAAGCAAAAATAATTCATCAGGAAAAAGTTTGTTATAATTAAGTATACTGATTTCTATATCTTATTTCTACGTATATTTTTCTAAATTGAGAGAAAAGCTATTTAGTTGTGTGGGGAAAAAAACCCTGAGGACTTAAATATGTTATTTTCATCATGGAACAAGAGTTAGAATTTTATGAGAAAATAGTTAATTCTGGGTTAACACAGAATATTAGTGAGCATATTTTCTAGAAAATGCAGAGATTCCTTTTCTATTATAATTGCAAGAGATTTCTAAGGAGCTAAACATTTAAATTAGATAGTCCTTTCCATGAACTCTCTGTTATTTTCAAAGAGTGTTTGTCCTTCTCTCAAAGGCCCTTGTCTAAATTAGCAATTCACAAGAACCCATGCCATGGACTTTAATACAGTGTTCCAGATTGATCAGGCAATGTAAAGGATTTGCATTGATATTGTGAGGAGACTCGTTTTGTAAAAACAATTTAGAAGGTAAGGAAACTTACCTAACGAAGATTTTCTTTAAGGACTCCAAACAAACTGAAATGTTGATAATTTCAGATTTTTTAGGGACTAGCAATTCAGGTTATGAAATTCCACTGTTCTCTGGCAGTCTAAGGAGAGAATGCATTACTTTGCTGCTTTTTAGGCATGGTAAAATTTAAGAAGAATAGGAATCTGTATTATATCTAAAAATGAGAATATGTGATGATGATTCTATAGAGATCAGGGCTAGTACTCAGAATATCACAGAGATAAATAAAATATAGCCCTGGCCTCTGAGACCTTAACTCAAATGTTTAGGGAGGAAAATAAAATAAAGCCTTATTTAAGTTGTAAAAATAATATGACAATATCAATACCTAAGTTCATTAAATAAACTCTCCCTAATCCTGTTATCTTTTTTAAATTTTTAATTTTTTTTTTTTAGTTGGACTGTCACTCTGTCCCCCAGGCTGGAGTATAGTAGCATGCTCACGGCCACCGCAGCCTCGACCTGCTGGGCTCAGGCAATCCTTCCACCACAGCCTACCAAGTAACTGGAATGACAGGTGCGCACCACCGTGCCCAGCTAATTTTTAAAAAAATTTATTGTGGAGACTAGTTCTTGCCAAGTGCCAGGCTGGTCTCAAACCCCTGGACTCAGGCAATCCTCTCGCCTCGGCCTCCCAAAGTGCTGGGGTGACAGGCTTGAGCCACTGTGCCCAGCCAATCCTGTTATCTTAACACATTTGATTACATTTAAAAGTATTTCTCCTTCTAGTCTTTGCCCCTATTCAAATGCACATTTCACCAATTCTAATCATATTGAGCATATACGTTAAGGTTTATTTTTCACTTAATAGTGTTTGGTTGGCATTTCACATGTTGTTTTTACAGTGTCTTATTTGTAATTTTGAATGACGTGTGGTATTCTATTGAAGAAAAGCACCAGCATTTACTTAAACATTCTCCTATTTTTAGTGTTTTTATTTTTTGTATTATAGATGTTCATGTAGCAAACATTTTCATACACATATCCTTTTTATGCTTAAGAGATTTTTTAGGATAAATTTTATAATTTCTGTATCAAAGAGTATAAGAACATTTAATGATTCTTAGTATATATATATATAAGGCTATTGTGTTCCAAAAGGATAAAGTATAATTCTTACATTATTACAAGCAATATATCTGAGTTATGACACACTGACAGCACTGAAAACTTTTATTATTTAATATGTGCCAAATGGTAGTTTAGTGTCTTTCTAATGTACACCTACTTGATAGTTAGTAAGGTTGAAGATATGTTTGTTGAACATTTGTCCTTTCTTTCATGATCATCCTCATGTATCTTTTGGAGCCTTGGTTTCCATTCATTCGTTTGTCTTTTGGAGTCTTGATTTTTTTCTTGTGATCATTATAACTTTTTGCAGTTGGTTAGCAACAAGCAAGGCTTTTTGAGCAGAAACAGTGCTTTCTAGACAATGAGGCTTTCAGAGAGAGATCCCTGGGAACATAACTTGTTTGGCTGGGGTGAGAAGGCATGGCAAAATTATTTCCTGTAATTGTCTGTCTAGTGTGTGAATGGAAATAAAAAGGATACTGCTTTAGTCGTATATCATATTGCAACGTCAGAATCCTTAAGGAAGGTTTTTTGACTGAGTGCAGTTTTACTCTGTGATTACATAGAAAGGTTATTTTCCATTTGGAACTATAATTCCCTCCTCGGCATAACTACAGACTGGGATTAGAGAGATGAGACCATTTTTCAGGGTCTAGCATTCTCTCTATGCCATTTTGGCATCAGAGGTGATGTGGGCTTGGGTAGTTATTTTCTCCGTGTTCCTCAGGCATTTGGCATTACCTACTACCGCCTTCCCTCCCTGGCATTGACTCACCCTCTTCAGTTGGTGCTGACGGTGGCAGACTCGATGTGCCGGCAAGCTCGTTTGCCCAGCTGTATGAGAGGAGCCCAATGCTCCATTGACTGGGAGCCCGTCTCTCACTCTTCTCAATCAGTTGATGAGTGTGTTTGAGTATTGCATGTTTGGACGTGAATATCTAGTTTTGAATGTTAGTAGATGTTACTTTATTGGTGTTTGAAAGTTTATTTGTCATTAGATTATAGTTTAAATTTTGAATGGATAGAAGCATTCTTGGGATGCTTTGTTTAAACAGTAAATCTTAAAGCATCTTAATTTAGTTCTGGTTGGTTAACCAATGGCTTCATTTATTTATTTATTATTTTTTTGAGTTGGAGTCTTACTCTTGTCGTCCAGGCTGGAGTGCAGTGGCACACTCACAGCCACCGCAGCCTCGACCTGCTGACCTTAGAGGATCCTTCGGCCTCAACCTTCCAAGTCGCGGGAACTACAGATGCATGCCACCACACCCAACTGGTTTTTGTGACTTACTGTGGAGACGTGGTCTCACCAAGTTGCTCAGACTGGTCTCGAACCCCCCGGGGCCCAGGCAGTCCTCTTGCCTCAACCTCCCAAAGTCCTGGGATTACAGGCTGAGCCACCACTCCCGGTTCCCTCACTGATTAAATATTTACAGTACAGATATTGCTTTGGATTATTGGCAGTTGTTTTATTTAGTCAGATTTTGATTTAAGGAAACTGGCTTTGGCAGAATAATGAACATTTGAAAGAAAATTGTTTTTGTTGGCGTTCCATTGTACTTAAAGAAATGATTTTTCATTTTTAAAGGGGGCCTATTTTTAAAGTGGCAAGTTATTTTCATTTTTTTCAAATTAACTTTGCAATTACAGCATAAACCATAGAGCTGGGCTAAGTTTGTAACTCAGGGGGAGCAGAAAAGTCTCTTTTCTCCTAAGCCCAACCCGAACTTCAGGATAGGCCATGGCGGGGCTGATCTGACGACAGCCGCCAGAGGTCTCCAAGCAAGAGAGTGGGGAGACAGGAAAGACAAAGCGCACTCCAGCGGTGACTCAGGACAGGCCCGGATGAGCTGTCGCCAGTGGCTAGGAGCAAGTGAGTGGAAGAGCGGGCTCCATCTGGTGCGTTCGCTCTTACTGTGCTTACTGTTGGACCCAGACTAGATGTCCTTCTTTTCTTTTCTTTTTTCTTGAGTCAGCGTCTCACCTCGCCACTCAGCTGGAGTGCAGTGGCACACGCTCCCGGCCACCCCAGCGTCCACCTGCTGGGCTCTGGCGATCCTTCCGCCTCAGCCTTCCAAGGAGACAGAACTACAGGCTCACGCCACCATGCCTGGCTAATGTTGTATTTATTGTAGAGGTGCGGTCTCGCCAAGTTGCCCAGACTGTCCCCGAACCTGTTGGCTCAGGGAATCATCCCTCACCTTGGCCTCCCTAAGTGCTGGGGTTACAGACTTGAGTCACCATGCCCAGCCTAGTTTTCTTTAGGTTTATTTTATTGTTAAAATGACCTTTGCTTGAAATATTGTTTGAATGTGTACTTTTAATTTTTATATAATTCTTTAAAATAATTTTGTAGCCGGGCTCGGTGGCTTAACCTGTAATCCCACGCTTTGGGAGGCTGAGGTGAGTGGATTGCCTGAGCCCGCAGGTTCGAGATGCGCCTGGGCAACTTGGCGAAACCTCGTCTCTACAATAAATCACAAAATTACCCGGGCGTGGTAGCGCGCGCCTGTAGTTTCAGTTACTTGGAAGGCTGAGGCGGAGGGATCGCCGGAGCCCAGCAGATCGAGGCTGCGGTGGCCGGGAGCGGCCACTGCACTCCAGTCTGAATGACAGAGTGAGACTCCAACTCAAAAAAATAAATAAATAAAATAAAATAATTTTTCATTTTATATTCTCTTATTGATAACATCCAACGATAGCATACTTTCATGAAAAAATTATTATGCTTTCTTTTAAGAAATAAATCCTGACTTATTATAGGCAAGTTGATATACATCTTGAAAACAATGCTAGTCTCTTAATATTTACTTATTATTTCAGATTAACAATAAAGAAGACATTTGATATTTTAGTTCAGTTGAACACAAGTTCCCAGAGGAAGGCCGTCCTGTTCTATATTCTGGATCGCGCTTTGAAACCATAAATATTCAGCAAACACTAAATCAATTTATAAAAGCTTGATAGAGACCAGACAGTTTTGCAACCAGATCAAATCTGGTTGCAGTCTCGGGCAGACAAAATAACCACAGCCAACTCTATGATAATAAATGGTGAAGTTGATACTTTGTATTCTAGTTCAGCGAACCTGAGAATAGTGTGTGTATTCAAGTGTGGAAGAGAAAAATGGGTTGTCTGTATACAAAGCCTTTCTATGGGAATTTCCTTGAGCTGGATAATCACTATCTTGGTAATTAATGCCCCAGGGTAGTAGGGAATTGGTCTTTATATTGTATCTGCTTTCCATTTGGGAAAATTAAGGAACCAAAAAGGTGAAACATGGTGCTTGTTTTGATTATTAGACCATCTTGTTTGTCAGAGCTGACAAGTAGGAAACCTTTTTTTCCTTTTTCCCTTGTCAGTAAATAGCTGCTTTAAAAGAACAAGCAAACAAGGACAGTAAGAAATTAAAGGTGAAAAGTGTGCTGGTCCTAATTTAGTTCTCCACATATAGACTTAGTGGTAATGGGATAATTGCATTTGGGAGTGATTATCTTTGCCCTGTGGAAACTTAAAGTCCATAGTTGATGTTTTGAAGGTTGCCATAGCACATGAGACATTTAGCAGAAGCAGATGAAAGTAAGCACTGAATTAGTTTGATTAGTGCTACCGCACTGTTGTTGCCATGTCATGCTAGAGATGTTTGCGGCTTGCCATCCAAATGCTTTGATACAGGCTTTTCTAGTCCATTTAAATGGAAGTGCTGTGTAGGCAGGGGACCCTGCTTGGGTGGATACATACTTGCCCCAGTCCCAGAGAATCTTTCTGGTGGCCACAGTGACCTTGATAGCTTCAAGCGGGTGTGAGGGAATGTTACAGAATTCCAAGGATAACCTTGAACACTATGGGATCCTTGCAGATGAATCACATGATGAAACTGGAAGAATTGATGTAAATTAATCATCTAAGAAAGTGTAGTAAAAAGAAAAAAGGCCAGGCTTGGTGGCTCATCCTGTAGTCCCAGCACTTTGGGAGGCTGAGGCGAGTGGATTGCCTGAGCCCATGGGTTCGAGACCAGCCTAGGCAACTTGGCGAGACCCCCATCTCTACAATAAATAAAAAATTAGCCGGGCATGGTAGTGCGTGCCTGTAATTCTGGCTCCTTGTAAGGCTGAGGTGGAAGGATCGCCAGAGCCCAGGAGGTTGATGCTGGGGTGGCCGTGAGTGTGCCACTGCACTCCAGCCTGAGCGACATAGTGAAACTCCAACTCAAAAAAAGTATGTGTGGGGGGACAACTGCATTGGATCCCCACCCACAGTGGGAGCTTTTCTGTCCTCTCAATAAATCCTGCTTTCTCACTTAAAAAGAAAAAAAATTCTCTTCTTAATTAGGTAAGAGATCAATCTGACCAAAAAGCTATTATCTTAGTCTTTGGCTTCAATATTTTGTTTAATGAGATGTTGAAATGCAGTGAGAAGTTGCTATGGTGGAAATAAAAGACTGGAGAAATCCTAATTTATGAAGAGGTTTGGGGAAAAGTTAAGAGTGGAAGAGGTCCAGTATGTCATGTTGGTAGAGCAAGCTTATGATTCTTCACAGGAAAACCTTAGAGAAATGAGGCAACTGGTTGCCAGAGAAGGAAAAGATGCCTGTTGTTTAGAGATGGGAGGGTTGTGGAGGACACGTCCTTTGCTGAGTGTGTGGACACTTTCAGATTGACAGGCAGGTGGACGTTCGAGGAGATGAGGGAAGAGACTGTTCATCAGCGGGAGAGGCTCCGCATTCATTTTGAGGGGCATTTTCTCATCTTGAGGGACTTCCTGCCATGCCGTGGGTGGTACCTTGGAGAAGATGGGAGAAGATGAGCTCCTGGGCAGTAGGAGGAAGATGACGCAAGCTTTATTACTCGGTATAGTCTGTTTTTTGCATTTTGAATGTATATTGTACGTCGGCACAGATTTATACACGTACAGCATGTGAGTAGATATTCAGATTATTGGCAAGGGGCTGTGGCAGTGTGTGTTCAGCCCATTTTTCACTCATTTGTTAATAGACAATCTAAAACTTATGGAGATTCGAAGTCAGGCCCTCTTTTCTCCAATATCCCAACCTAGCCTCTCCAAACATACTCCATAAGCCAGAGGCCCAAAGAAATGGTTTGTTTTTTAATATAGAATCTGGATCCTGTAAGTTTTGCTCTAACGTAGGAACTTGTCCTGTCCCTCCCTATTGTGTCTTCAGACATTTTTTAGAGACCTCACTTTCTAATTTCTTTTTTTAATCCCATTGCTCTGAATGCACTCCTGTCCATCACCTTGAGACTTTTATGGAACAGGGTGGGGAATGTACATAACATTGAAAGTGCTTAGAGAATACATTATTCGTCAAGCTATTAGGATATTCCCAAGCAACTTCACGGTTGGTAAGTGGATATTTCTATTGTGGGATCTCTAAGTAGCTCAAAATAGTCAACTTATTCAAAGTACTATTTGTCTTGATAATCATATTTTTCTTTCTAAGAAATCTTTGCTGATTTTTCTGTTGGTATCTGATACTACAATAAGTAGGATTGGTGAGAATAGCTCTTAGAATATAATTCTTCTGTAATAAGATCAGCTTTAATTTTATTTCACTACAATGAAAATATGATGAAAGTCTCAACTTCAGAACATAGATTCTGGAGAAATTTGCTGTCAATAGCAAGGTGCAAATCATAACCTTTTCAAGATACAACAAACTATTTCCTTTCTTACTGAAATTATTTGTGGGGATTTAAAAATATTATCTGATGATGAAGGGTGTCACAAAGTTAGCCTCGGTGAGATGATTTTGTTGCAGTTCATCATTTTAAGAATAATTTAATTAGTTATTCAGGATATGGGAAGGCATACACCACAGTATTTAATTACTGAGCCCGGTAAAATGCATTCCACATATTTGCGGTACCCCTTATATTCACTGCAATAAAACAGAGAATGCATCTTAGCTGGGGCTTTTGTCAATGTTGGATTCGCCTACCTAAAAATGAAATGTCACATCACGTTACATAGTATGCTGAGTTCACGTAAGAGAATGGCTTCTGTGTTGTACTATGCATAACTTTCTACTCTAGGGGAAAATGGCAGAATACAGTTTAAGGAAGCTTGATTTGGAGGGCTTTTACGCGTCAGTTGTCATGAAATGCTATGGTAAAGTTTCTTTTCTTTATTCTCTTCTAGAAGTTGCCCTTTTTAATGTGAATTGGGATGTTAAGGTAAATGCCACATTGATTAGATTCTAGATGTGATCAATACAAACTAGGTGATATCGTGGTAACAAACAACTCCAAAATCTCAGTGACTTAAGATAACCAAGTTTGTGTTTTGCTCACTTTACACATCTGTTGCAAGCTGGCATCATTGTACTCTGAAACCCAGGTGTGGAGTTACCATCATCACCTATGATTTCACAACTGTTGTGGCAGGGGAGAAGGGCATGGGGAGTCGTGCTGGTTTTAAAAGCCTCTACTGGAATCAAAACTCACCCTTTTCACGTGGAGCCACACTGCTTTCAATAAAGCAGAGAATCCCCAAATTCTACCACATGCCCAGAGCAAGAGGTTCAGCTTTTGTAAACAGCCCTAATGACAATCACAGAGGCCAGTGGTTGAAAAACGTACTACTGATCTAATGATGCCATTTTTAGAGAGATATGAGAAGAAATGCCATATTGTGTGTCCATAGTGTTCATAAAATATGACTTAGGGCTGCATATTAAAAATAAACATGTTACATTCTGAATAGATATACAGATAGCTTATATTCTGAAAGAGAAGACAAGTATATAATTATATGAGGCCAGATTAGAGGGAAAATATCTTCAAGTATGTGGGTCAAAGCCACATAACAAACAAGGAAAAACATGTCCTTAAGCACCAGACTGCAGCCTGCACGTATGCCCACCTCCTTAGTAGCTGTGTGATTTAACCTCTCTGGATCTGCAAACAGGGAGATTATCTGTACAACTGGGTTGTTGTGAGGATTAATAGATGGCAAATATAAAGTGCCTGATGCATAGCAGGCACTTGAAATTATAATAATTATCTGAATACTTTGATCTACAAAGTATTATGCTTCAACATAGTATGCATGTAGCTAGGTATTTATTGAATGAGTTTGACCACATACCACGAGTTTTTATTCCTAGTGAATGTAAACCTGAGTTTACATCTGATGTCATCATTTAAAATACATATATATATGTTCGGTGATACTGTATTTTTAACATGACTTTAAAATTGGCCCTCTACCACTGCATGAAGGATACCCACACTCCTGTTGTGTTTGCTGTTTTGCAGTGGCTGATGTTAGTTACCATCTAGATCTGTCCTGATCAATCAAAAACCTCGTGTTAGGCTCACTTGATGAAATGTCACTTTCATAAGCAAAAGAATCTTAAAAGTATTAAGTAAAAGAGCGATGAAATGGATGAATAAACGAATGAATGAATCATAAAAAGGCTAAATCTTTGTGAACTAGGACACAATTCTGTATCATTTTGCCGTTTTGAGTGGAGGATAGTTAGTAAAGCAGAAGCAGCATAACAGCTCCCATGCATTGACTCATTTAGTCCTCACAAGACAGGGCTGTTCTCTAACACATTTGACAGATGTGGACACTGAGGCGCAGAGTAAGCAAGTAGCTTGCCATACTTGCACAGAGGTTAAGAAGTAGAGCCAGGATTAAAACCACATGGTGTGGTACTAAAACCCTCGCCCAGGAACCGTGGCCAGCCACTAGCTCACTCAACCGTGCATTCATTCATTTTCTTTTTCTCTTTCTTTAGTAAAATCTTTGTGTCTTACAGTCCAAATACATCTGGAAGTTATAATTCCAAGATAATCCTCTTGATAAACTTATCCGCAAGTTCTGACTGCGTGACACAGTATAGATAGTCATTGGTAGTCTCAACTGCCTTCCTGTGTTAAAGAGAGCACAAAACGGAGCCGAATGGACCATCCATTCCCCAGAGAGGCTGGAGGCCACCACCATGGACTTGAAATTGCTTTTTACACGCATCAATCGAAATGGCCTCTGCTTAGCAATTAGATTTAATGAAGGGAAGATGCTGATAACTAAAACAGGCTGCCAGACCTTCTGTTGATTATTTTTAGAGGAAATAGATTGTACAACCTATTTGGCCCCAACTCCTGTCCCTCAAAAATTGCTTTTTCTTGATGGATTTTGCTTCTTTTTCTGAATTGAAAGGGTCCGCTGAGGAGAGGTGGACTGGGGCTGGTGCCCAGGCAACAGGAATAATGCAAGATTGCAACAAGGAAGAAAGTAGAAAGAAGTTTGTTATTCACCTTTTACAGATTGGAAAGCGGGCCCATACTCAAAGGCAAGTGTGGCCTCAAAGGACCAAGGAATGGGTATATTTAAGGGCCTTTTGGATAAGGGGGTTTAGGCCCCCAGAGTGTCCAGGGCTGCAGGTCTTTGATGTTGATTGTAGCCACGAGTCTTAGATCTTGAGGTTGCCAGACATTAGTGTCTCATACCTTCAGGTGGTGGGCTAGATGGGCAGAGACAAGGAGAGGGGGCTTTCCTGAAAGAGACCTGTCAGATGTTTGCAATCCACAAACTCCTAGACCAAAAGGTGGTCTTGTTATCATTTTTATGACTTCGGTCAGCCAAGGGGCGATCTTTGATCTTCCACCTTGACAAGGAACCTGAAAAGTTTTCTAGAGATCATTATGCTAAACCATGAATTGAAAGGTTGGGCTGTTGGACTGTTGAAAGGTTGGGCTGTTGGTCTTGCATCTGATGGAGGTTTGCCAAGGGGGAGGGGGTAGGCTGCCAGCTTGGCCAGCAGTAGAATATCTGAATGCTTCCTAAAACCTGCCTATTGGAAATTTATCTCTCTATTTCTAACCTGTGCTAGATTCAAATTGTGTCAGGGGTAAAGTCTAAGCAAAAATGGCTAGGCTGAGGCAAAAAGACCATGCTAAACTAAGTTTATTCTAAGTTTCTATAGGTACCTCCTTTCAATAATAAATTCCTAAAGTGTATTTACTTGATAGCTTCATACAAACACTGTGATTAAAAAATTGGACACATGATTCTCACAAGACCTAATAGATACAGTTGATTTAGATGGCAAAGATATAGGAATAGGTATAGTGTAACTATAGACATGAACACATCTTACATGCTACACTAACTGCATAAGCTGAGCAAAATATATCCTTTAAAAAATAATAGCAAAAGAGACCTTAAAATTTTGAGAAACTTTTTTTTTCTAATAAGAAAATAAGAATGAGATTTTTTCATCCACCACGACCAAGTAGGCTCCATCCCCAGGATGCAAAGCTAGTTCAACGTTCGCAAGACCATAAATGTAATTAAGTACATCAATAGATGTAAACACGAAAGTCACATGGTTATATCATTAGAGGTGGAAAAAGGCTTTGGTAAACTCTAGCACCCCTCTTGATAAAAACCCTTGAACATCTAGGCATAGATGGAACATACCTCAAAATAGTAAGAGCCATCTACGAGGAACCCACAGCTGGTATACTGCTAAACAGACAGAAATTGGTACCATTTCCCCTGAAAACCAGAAGAAGACAAGGATGCCCACTCTCACCCCTCCTTTTCAACATAGTTTTGGAAGCCCTACCCAGAGCAATCAGACAAGGGAAGGAGATCAGCGGTGTCCAAATAGGAAAAGAGGAAGTCAAGTTATCCCTCTTTTTAGACGACAAGTGCTATACCTCAGAAACCCAAGAGAATCTGTCAAAAACCTCCTTGCACTGATAAAGGACTTTAGTGAAGTCTCAGGTATAAATAAATGTGCAGGGGCAACTCCTTCAGTTTCCCTCCCACTGTGGGAGCTTTTCTGTCCTCTCAATAAATTCTGTTTTCTCAAATAAATAAGTAAATAAATGTGCAAAAGACAGTAGCATTTCTATACACCAACAATAAGCAAACAGAAACCCAAATAAAAAGCACAATCCCATTCACAATAGCCAGAAAAAATATCAAATACCTTGGTATCTTCCTAATCAGAGACGTGAAAGAACTTTACAATGAAAACTAAAAAACACTGCTCAAATAAATAAAAAATGACACCAGAAAATGGAAAAACATTCCATGATTGGAAGAATCAACTTTGTTAAGATGTCCATCCTACTCAAGTTAATCTACAGGTTTAATGCAATACCCATTAAATTACCAGCAGCATTCTTCTCAGACCTGGAAATGATAACATAGGAATTCATATGGAAATATATATGACCTCAAATAGCCAAAATAATCATCAGAAAGAAAAAAACAAACAAAGTGGGAGGTATCACACTCCCAGACTTTATTTATTTTTATTTTTTTAGAAAGCAGGATTTATTGAGAGGATAGAGAAGCTCCCACAGTAGGAGGGGACCCGAAGGGGTTGCCCCAGACTGTAAACTTTATGATAAAGCTACAATAATCAAAACAGCCTGGTATTGGTACAAGAACAGGAATATAGAACAATGGAATAGGATAGAGATTCTGGAGCAAAACCTCAATTTCTCAACCAAGTCATCTTTGACAAAACCTTCAACACCAACCACTAGGGAGAGGAGAACCTATATAGTACATGGTGCTGGGAAAACTGGCTGACCACATGCAGAAGATTGAAACAAGATCCCTACCTATCACCATACACAAAAATCAACTCTAAATGGATCAAAGACCTAAACATAAAACCTCAAACCATAAGAACCCTAGAAAATGCAGGAGAAACACTTACAGAAACTGGAACTGGCAACCAATTCCTATCAAAACTCCAAGTGCTCATGCCATAAGAGATAAGACAGATAAGTAGGACCTCATCAAACTGACAGACCTCAGCAAAGCCAAAGAAACCATCAAGAGAGCAGGGAGACAGCCCACAGACTGGGAAAAAATATTTGTCAGCTGTATATCTGACAAAGGCCTAACATCAAGGATCTACTAGGAACTCAAACGTGCCAAAAAGAAAAAAAACAGCCCTGTTACAAAGTGGGCCAAAGATATGAATAGACAGTTCTTAAAAGAAGACATATGAACAGCCAACAGATGCATTAAAAAAATGCTCAGCCTCACTGGTCATCAAAGAAATGCAAATTAAAACAACACTGTGATACCACTAACTCCAGTCAGAATGGCCATCATCAATAACTCAGAAACAACAGATGCTGGAGAGGATGTGGGGTAAAGGGTACACTTCTACACTGCTGGTGGGAGTGTAAACTAGTACAGCCTCTGTGGAAAACAGTTTGGCGATTCCTAAAAGATCTAAAAATTGACCTTCCATATGACCCTGCAATCCCCCTACTGGGAATAAACCCAGGGGAACTCAAATCACTCATATGAAAAAGATACCTGCACAGGCATGTTTATTGCAGCATTATTCACAACAGCAAAAACATGGAACCAACCGTGCAGCCCATCAAAAGAGGACTGGATTTTTAAAATGTGGTACATATACATCATGGAATATTACGCAGCCATAAAGACAGACAAAATTATGAATTTCGCAGCAACTTGGATGGACTTAGAGGCTATAATACTGAGTGGTCTATCACAGAAACAAAGAACCGAGTATCACATGTTCTCACTCATAAGTGGACCTTGAACAATTATTATAATACTATAAGAAAAGGATTGGAAGTAGTGAGACTCTGCCAGGTGAGGGGGAGCACACGTCATCAACAAGGGTATCTGCATAACAAACATTTGTATACCTAACCCTAAATTGTATCCAACATCTTTAAAATAAAAAATTGAAAGAAAAAATAATATAATTATGCTGTAATAAATAAATTAAATAAATAAAAATTTCTCCATGTTTTTCCGTGTTAACTGTACAAATTAAATTATACTGGAGGCCAGGCTTAGTGGCTCAGCCTGTAATCCCAGCACTTTGGGAGGCCACGGCGAGTGGATTGCCTGATTCCACGGGTTCGAGACCCACCTGGTTAACTTAGCGAGACCTCATCTCTACAATAAATCAAATTAGCTGGGTGTGGTAGCACATGCCTGTAGTTCTGGCTACCAGAAGGCTGAGGTGGAAGGATTGCTGGAGCCCAGCAGGTCAAGGTTGCGGTGACCAGGAGTGTGCCGCTGCACTCCAGTCTGGGCGACAGAGTGAGACTCCAACTCAAAAAAAAAAAAAAAAAAAAATTATACTGGAAAAAAACCCCCCAAAAACAAGGATTGGCAGTAGTGGGAAACTACAGGGGGTGGGGGGCATTAGGCAGGATTGGTAGTAGTGGGAATCTGTGGGGGGGGCACACATCATCAACAAGGATACCCGCATAATGAGCATTTGTATATCTAACCCTGAATTGTACCTCACATCTTTAAAATTAAAAAAAATTTTTAAGTGAAAATAAGAATGAAATTTTTAGTACAGTGCACAAAAGTATGTTACTTAAACCAAACACAGTAATTCTATATGAAAATACCATATAAGTTAGTGAAAATCCTTGCCTTATAAAAATCGCATAAACAACAGGATAGCAAGTGAAAACAAAAAAGCCCACCAACTCCTACAGTCTTACTACGTCAAGACTTTGGGCATTTTCCATAAATTTTTTTTAAAGGCAGAAAAAAATGTAATTTTTTAAGGGGTTGAAGAATATTTGTTTTTCAAAGGCATTTTATTTATCTCCTGATGCAGGGATTTGGGGGGTATGATATGACAGATAATTCTGTGTCTCAGTTTATATTATAGGTAAAAGGCAGCTAAGTTTTGAGAAGACTGAAGAATAAGCTGATAATCAGTGGAGGAGGAAACAATCTACTTTGGGTGAAACTTTGCATAATTTTAAAAATTTATCTTATACTTTTTCATTCATTTTTTATACTGGATTTGCCATCAGATGTCCACAAAAATATTCTGAGTTTTTTCACTATAAACTTACAATGGGGTAAGACTGACTACTGCATTACAGAGTTTTTGAAAATAGAGAAAGGTCTCATTGAGCAAAAAGATGGTGTTTCCTTCCTTTCTGTGTTTGCGGCTATCCTACCCCCAGGACAGTGCCTCTCAAGAATCATCTCTTCAAGTGCTCCAAGGTTAAGGAACTGGACAAATAGGCAAAAAGTCTCTAAAGAAAATTGTGCGATATGTTTACATTTTTCTCTGTACTTTTTCCGTTATTCACTCTATAAGGGCTGATTGTTTCTGAAATTCAGAAATGGGTCAAAAGCCATCTTCCACCCCACCCCCATCTATAAGGAAGCTTTGTATACAGTTGGGTGCCACACTCACACAGTGAAGTCATTCTTTCTTCTCGATGATCACTGAGGATGGGCTGGTGGGCATGACTGATGCGCATAAGCATAGTCTTAAAGTTTAAGCCAGGAGAGGGAAGCAAGATCTGATGCTCCCAGTGTGACTAATTCCACTCTGAAGAGTGAGCCTGATGCTGTTTTCAGCAAATGCTTGAGAAGGAGCTTGAGATAATGTTGAAATAATTTTGGGAAGCACTTGATGTCACCTCCTCTTTTTTCAGTTAGTTGCAGTGAAGGTATAATAGCACACAGGAAGTCACTTGATTAATCATGGAGAGAAAGCAAACACATCGTCCTAGCTCCCTTGCAGGTTTTGGTCGTTTTAGTTTAATGACATCTAAGGAACTGGTAATTGCATTTGCATCGGAGCCTGACATAGATAGTAGGTTGTAAATTCAAAATCACAGCACACCTACAATAGCCATCACCCTTTGCAGTACCCCTTAGAATTGTCTCACATGTTTGGGCACCTGGCTACTAACAGCTCTGCTCTATTGTGGACAACTGAAAAGTCAAATATGAGTCAAGCTGGCCTTGGTAGACCCAATGGGTTCATAGTGAATGTTTCTATTGGGAAGTCTCTGGTCTCCTTGAATTTTGCCAGAGACCTAGGGTACTTAGAAGTTTCAGACCTAATTTTCTGTGAACAATAAATAATTAAATGAAAATTGTGAACTTTGTAACAACCCTGAAGAATTGGTCACTTTCTGTATTATACTGTACACATATTGGTTATCTGTGGTCATGCCGTTTTTCTCTTTCTGGCGGTTAGGGGCTGCTGTCTTGTGAATATTTTTATCTTCCTCAGTATCTAGTTCTTACTGGCAACTCTACATAGATAGGATAAATTGAACTACCCAAAGCACAGGAAACCAGTGCAAAGTTGTAACCCCCGGTTGCTGTGTTAGAAAACAATCACAGCTAATCTAGAACATTTGGGTTTGTCATGGTGCGGAAGGGTGCCACAGATACCTGAATTAACTGGATTTGCTGTGGGGAGGAATCCTAAATTATCTCATCGTCTTCTGCTAGAGGCTGGTGCAGATATGGGAGTAAAATCTGTGCCTCTGGCTTCTAGGTTAGTGCTGTATCTATTAATGTGATCACATGGAACTTCCCATGCAGACCGAGTAGAAAAAGAAATCCTGCTGTTGAATATTTTGGTGCAGGGTAGTAAACTAAGAATATGAACTCATTCTCTGATAATCTGCAACCTACTTTCTGCAAAAGCTAAGAGATACTCAAAGAGACACAGGGCCCAATTAATTTTTTTAGATTAAAAATATAGTTTATTTAAAAGTAAATTAGAGAAAGGGAAGGGAGAGAGAAGATTCACCCTCTCCCAAGGTGGGGGAGGGGGTCAAAGCCCAAATTAATTTTTAATATTATTTTACAGACTTTTTCCCCTTCGGTGGTTTTTGGTGGTTGATAGACTATACTGTACTGCATTGTGTTGCCTCAGTCAGGCAGTACTCACAACAAAAAGGCATTCTGAATATGGAGTAGAAAACTGCAGAAATTTGAGATGATGGATAGCCCAACTATACTGGCTTAATCATTACATATTATCATTTACATGTACCAAAATATCATGTCTCTCCCAAATATATGCAACTATGACATATCAGTTTTTAAAAGTTAGAATAAAAAAGAAAACTATGAAAATACAAGTATTGCTATTGAGCAAAGAAAAGATTGAACTATTTTCTTATTGGAAGATTTACATGAAACAGGCTGAAATTTTTCAGCTAATTAAATTTAATGGAATTTTATCATCATAAATTTCATAAAGGTTAGATAATGGTGTTTCACTGTAGACTGTCTTAGATCTGTAAAATCATGCTGTTGATTTGAGCTATTCATTTTGTATAATTTTGCAAGTAGATAAATCATCACTAGTATAATTGATTATTTGTTTCCCTTGCATATAATTCTATAACAACTATGTTCAAAGATTTTGTTTATAATCTAAAATGAAATATCTAAACTTTATTTTTCATTATAGTTTATAGAGTAATAGTTACCAAAGTATGAGTCTTAGGACAGGACATCCAAATTAGGTTCAGCTGGGGTGCTTGTTAAAAATAAAGATCTACTGAATAAAAAATCAGGGACTTAATAGAATTCCAGAATATGCACTTTTAACAACCACTCTGTGAGATTTTTATAGAGCATGCTATAGACATTGGAAATGATATATTTTATTTAACCTTGGGAAAATACTTTTTTATAACATAAGGATTTGGCTTATGTCTAATATTTAAATCCCTTACTATACAACTCATTTCAAATATCAGATTCAAAGAATCTTCAAAAAACAAATATCCATTATTTTATGTGAATAAAGTATCTAAGGAAAAGACAAAATTTCCTCTTTTATTACTGCTTTAAATGCAAGTGTCAAGGAACTTCAGATGACCTTTAGGACTTGAGGGCAAACTCCAAGGTATAACCACTCAGGGTCCTTAATTATACACTACAAGGAAATAAATTCTGTCAACAACCTGAATGAGCTTGGAAGTAGGTTCTTCCCTAGTTGAACCTCCAGATTAGAATTCAACCCACAAGTGGCTTTAAGAGAATAAAAAGATGAGCCCACAGGTTCAAGACCAGCCCAAGCAACTTGAAGAGACCTCATCTCTATATTGAATCAAAAATTAGCCCAGAACAGTAGCACACGCCTGTAGTTCTGGCTGAGACAGCGGGATCACCGGAGCCCAGTAGGTTGAGGCTACGGTGGCCGTGAGTCACTGCATTTCAGCCTGGGTGACAGAATGAGATTCCAACTCAGAAAAGAATTCAGCTCAACCAATACCTTTACTGCAGCCTCAAGAGACTGAGTAGAGAATTAAACTAAGCCATGGCTGGGTTTTTGACTCAAGGAAACTATGAAATTATATAAATACATGTTGTTTTAAGCTACTAAATTAGTAACTGGTGTGTTTTGTTTGTTGGTTTACAGAAAGAGAAAGACTAATACAAAGACCATAGAAGAGAGTTCAGGTCAACAGTGAAAGCTAATTTAAGGCATCAGTCCTTATCTGGTAGCATAAAATCCAACCAAACTCTTTACTTAAAATGCAGATTCCCAGACTACCACCCCACACCTCACTCTACTGAAAGCCAGATTCAGGTGAGTCTGGTTGGACCCCAGGAATTTTGACAAGCACCATGGGTGATTCTGGTGTACTGTTTGAAATTGCTCTTTGAAAAACACTGAGCTAGGTCTGTAGCCAATGACACAAAGAAGAAGCCATGGAGGTCAAAGATATTTTAAAAGTAAAATTGAAATGATTTGTGCAAAACTGTTTGTGAAAGATAAGAGAGAGAAAAATCATGGATCATTGGGAAATAGAATGATGGATAAGGTCAGATGACCTCATAAAATGAGAAGAAATGTAAGAGAAACAGCAGATTGGTTGGGGTCAAGTAGGAAGGAGGGAGAGATGTATTTGTATAGGAATACAAATAGAGATGTAGACGGCAGTTTGAAATTCAGAACTGGAGCACTGGAGTGGCTGGTGCTAGAGATGTAGAATGAGTCATCAGGGTTTGGTTGAAACACGACTTGAGAGTAGGCGAGGTTGCACAAGGAGAGAGAGTCAGAAGGAAAGAGGCAAGAATGCAGACTACAACACAAGTCCCTTAACATAAGGATGAATAAAGGAAGAACCACCAAAATAAGTGAAAATGCACTTAGTGTGACACAAGGAGATAGGTAGGAGCAGTGTCTTGGAAGCCAGGAGACAGAGAATTTCAAGGGGGGGAATGGCTAATAGTCTCAAATATTGATGAAGGATCAGGTGAAACAAAGGCTAAAGACTGGTGACTTACACAGTCAATTAGGTGGTTTCAAGAGCCGATGCAATGAGTGGTGGGCGCTTACATCAGACTGAAGTAGAATGAAAATGGGAGGTGAGAAGGTCGAGTCAACTAAATGTCCAAACTTTCGAAAGCCTCCGAATCACTGGGAGGGCTTATTAAGCACATAGTCCTACCCCATTTCTAGCTGATTCAGTAGATGTAGAGCAGGGATCAAGTATTTGCATTTCTAACAAGTTCACAGCTACATTTGCTTTCTATAGCTGCTGTAACAAATTGCCACAAATTTAAGCAGCTGGAAACAACACAAATTTATGATCTAACAGTTTTAGGGGTCACAGTCAGGGGGTGGTGCTGGTGCAAGTCTTGGCGTCTTAAGGCCAGAGGACTTGGAGTTCTGATTTCCAAGGGCAGAAGAAGGGCATCATCACTCCAGAAGAGAGAGTGAACTCGCCGTTCTTCTGCCCTTTTGTTCTATTCAGGCCTCAGCTGGTTGCAAGGTGCCTTCCCACACTGAGCTTAGATCATCCCTGTTCAGTCCACTGACTCACACTCCAAGCTTCGCTGGAATACCCTCATGGACATACCCAGAAATGTTTTGGCAGTTACCTAGGTATTCCTTAATCCCATCAAATTGGCACCTACAGTTTACCGTCACAGAGATAAAGTCAGAGCAGCAACCACAGAGCAGTTTCTGTGAAGGCTAGACATGTGTAACAAGAACACAACTCTTCTGTCTCAGGGAAGATAGGGGAGAAAGCAAGAGGAAGAGGCTGGGATGAAGTTCTCAGCCAGCAATCCTCTCCCTACTGAATTTCAGATGGAGGAAGATATACGGTTCTTTAGCTTAGCCCTGTTCCCACTTGGCAAAAGAGAGGCTGATCTTTGCCTCTGCTAGTACATCTGCCACTTCTAAGTAAAAGGAAGATGATGAAGATGAGAGTTATGCGGGGAAGACTTTAAAAAATTATCTCGCTCAACGTGATTGGAGAAAACTATATCCAAAGGGAAAATCTACCATGGAAAATGGTCTTTAATTACTAAGCGCCTGTCCTGTGTTAAGGACTCTCCATATAGTATCTCACCCAGACCTCATAACCATCTTGTGAGTTTGGCTTTGATAGACTTCCTAAAGGATCATGATACAAATACCACTAAATAGAAAAACAGTTCCAGGCTAGTGGTGGTGGCTCATGCCTATAATCACAGCACATTGGATGGCTGAGGTGGGAGGATTGCTTGAGCCCGGAAGTTTGAGATCATCCCGCACAACATAGCGAGACTACTACATAGTTCCAGCTACTCAGGAGGCTGAGGTGGAAGGATCACCTGAGTCCAGGAGGTGGAGACTGCAGTGAGCTGTGACATTCCACTGCACTCCAGTGTGGGTGACAGAATGAAACCCTGACTCTAAAAAAAAAAAAAACAAGGCCCCAAACCAACTTTATTATTTTCTACTAGAACAAGACCTCAAGTCAGTATTTAAGTTTAAAAGTAAATTGATTAAAAGGAAGATATGTCATTAACCATAGACATGTAAGCAAAAGGCATAGATGTACTGGAATGACTGAAGTTTGGGAAGTATTCGAGAAACAATTTTGACTACTTATGTTAGACTGAGATATTTAAGAGACTAAAAAGATGACATACAGTGTTTTTCTTTAACAAAGTTGTTAGTTATGGCTTCAGACACTGCCAGCATGAAACATGTTTCCTTGTGGTCAATTATCATATTTACTTGAAGTCATTGAATACTTAATTGTTGAATATTGATTAACCTCTTCATTTGAATATACAACTCTGCTTTAGATCCCATTTGTTTTGTTTTTGACCATTTTCCCATTATGTCAAGGTAATATTAAATTCCCATTTTAGGACAGATCAAATCTCAAGTCTTCGCATTATTTCCAAAGTCCATCTTGGGGCTTTCCCAGAAGTTTTTTAAAACTCTATTTTCATTTGTGGAACGGTATTTCCTTGAACATGAGAGAGACAGAGAGGAATCAGACATCTTATTTAATATCTTTTTGCCAGGCTCTTTCCTCCTAGAATATGCCTAGGATCAGGCCTAAAGAGATAAGATGTTCTACTAAAATTCCCTAGACTAGTAATAGTTCTTTTCTTGAAGCTCTAGCTTGCCACTCAACTTTGACAGTTTTATGAAACACACATAAAAATAAAGTAGAAGATTGTCATAGCAATGATTAGCAAGCCTCATCGTTGCTTTCTCTAGCTATTAAACTATTTTTTGCAGCCAGAAATAATTATATTTATTTACCAATTCTGAAGGATTGAGAAAGCACACTTTCCTCGATGTGAGGCACTTAAAATTGAACTCTGTTTCTTCTGTGTACGAAAGAACAGAGACTCCCAGTATGTAGCTACTTATTAAAGATGAGATTATTTGTGCAAGAATGTTCATTTAGCTAGAGATAACTTAATGGATGCATAATGCATTAAGCACTGAAGGCCCAGAGAATCTGAGAGAGGGTGGAAAAGCAAATTGCTTCTGTCTTTACCGCATAGTGGTAAAACTTAAATTTCAGGGAAACAGCAGCCTGCACTAAGTCTTATCAAGTGAGTTTTATTTCCGGCTGACATTTATGTTTCTTCTGTGGCACAGTAGGTGTGAGAACATAAATCTTGCATCAAGAAGCTGCAGTCGCCGGGCTTGGTGGCTCAGCCTGTCATCCCAGCACTCTGCGAGGCTGAGGCAAGTGGATTGCTTGAGCCTGCGTGTTCGAGACCAGCCCGGGCAACTTGGCAAGACCTCGTTTCTACAATAAATAAAAAAAAAAAAAAGGAAGCTGCAATCAACTTTAAACAATGACAATAAGTTGTATATTCATGAACAGGGCTTAAGCACAGGAACTATATAAGTCCCATAAAAGTATGCAGATACACATATAAACCTGGACACATGTATGTACATATCTTAATAATTGAATACTATCAAATTTTTATAATTCCTTCCTATTGCACCACATCACACCATCACCAAGTCCTATGTTCCAAGTAATTTATTCTAAACTGTTGAAAGTTACCATAATGTCTTTAAACAATATACCTTTCTCGCTATTTTTTAAAACATTTTAGATATCATCTACAATGCTAACTTCTGTTAAGATAAATGAAGACTTCGTTTTCTTACACTAACCCATCTTTCATCTCCCAACCATGCAATATGATGATATTACTACATATGTTTTTAATTGATATTACTGCTTACATTGTTGCTATAAATATTGTTCACATAGTAGTGCAGTATGATAACATTTCCTTTCCTGTATGACCTTTTGCTTTTCCTGGAGTTCTCAATTACTCTTCTTTATTTCTTGCCTTATTTTCCCATTATCATATCCACCTTATCTTCAAAGTCTTAATCTTACTAGATATTCCACCAAGAGACCCCTTTCCTTTCTGGATTCCTCTACACTTTGGTTCTAACCACAGTTGTCCCTCTTGGGTCTCTGCTACACAGTTGCCATCTCTAAGACTTCCCTTCATTATCTCCTGGGTTGTAGCCAGGAATCGTGGCCCTTATATCCTTCTCTTCCCCTTCCTTGGTTTACTTTCTTTTCTCCCTGAGCCAGAGCCTCACAAAGGAGGTACAGTTCCAGGACTCCTTTTGTGGCTGAAAATCTCTTTATTTCATCCTGACAGTTGATGCGTTTGGCTCTGCATGGTAAGAAGCATCTTTCCTAATAATATTGAAGGGCCTTGCCATTGTCATTTAGGAATCTGCTGTGTTGAGGCGTCTGATATCATCTGATTTTCATTTTGTTTTGGCAACCCGCCTCTCCAATTCCTCGCCCCTGGCGATGTTGTATATCTTTCACCTGGAGTCTGGAATTTCACAAAATGGCACTTGTTGTGGAATGGCTCTTCCTTCAGTATCTGGACTCCTGGTGTAGCCTGTAGTTCTGGAAAATCTTTCTGTATTATCTCTTTCTTAATTCTTTCCCTGTTTCTCTGAAATTCATATTAGTCAGGTGTTGACTAATTCTGTATCCCTTTATATTTTGCATTTTATATATATTTTTGTCATTTTATTCTGAGAGATTTCCTTGACTTTAATTCTGTGTCCCTTTATATTTTGCATTATATGTGTGTATATATATATATATATTTTTTTTTTCATTTTATTCTGAGAGATTTCCTTGACTTTGTCCTCCAGACTTTCTATTTTTAAAAAAATGGGAATACACAGATGGTTATGTTTGGTTTCCAAGAGACTTTTCTTATTCTTTGTTCCCTTTATGGATATAACTTCTCAAATCTCTCTCAGCCTAAAAACTAAAGGACTTATTTGTCTTAATTCCACTTTTGTTCTTCTTACTCTGTTTCCTCTAGGATAATATTTCATGTACTTTGTTCTACTGTTGGAGGCTTCCTTTGGTTGTCCATAAATATTTAGGAATAAGGCATTAGAAAGTTGATTGAGAGGTCTGTGTATGCAGGTGCAAGGTGTTGCTGGAGGGTTTTTATTTGAGGTATTTGAGCTCAGAGCTGACTGTTTAATTGAAAACCCAGAATTCCGATTACTTTTTCCCTTCTGTGACTGTTTGTTTTTTTTCTTCAGGATAAATCTTGCCTGGCATAGGTAGATGTACAGCCATCAGGAATTCTTTGCTTGGAGGTGGAGGAGGGAGATGGGTTCCATATCTTCTGCGTTCTAAAGACTCCTCTGGCCTGTCATAAGAGTGTAACCACTCCTCCAAACAGTCCATCTCTTCTGGAAATTTGTTCACATTCCCTGTCTACTGATGGCCCTTCTCCTATTTGCTAAATTATGACTTTATATGTTATAATTCCTTTACTAGCATTTAAATGTTGTCTTTGTAGGGAGGCAAGATAGATGTGTTTATCAAGCTTTTGTATTTTACCCAAAGTTTTGGAGTCTGTTTTTAAAAAGCTCTCAGAAGATTTTCGTACATTAACAGGTGTGAACCACTGATTTTGATTCACAATAGAGCACCCATTGATAGACAGTGACTCCGGAAAGCAGGAGATGCAAAATATAAGCCAACTTCTGCTGTGAAAGAGTTAAACACTTAACTGCACCTCCGAGTTTTATTTTCCATGGAAAAGACTAAAGTATAGCTTGGTGTTCGGTGGCTCAGCCTGTAATCCCATGCTTTGGGAGGCTGAGGTGAGTGGATTGCCTGAGCCCGCGGGTTCGAGACCTGCCTGGGC
>NW_007248763.1:81526-104766 GCF_000164805.1 Carlito syrichta
GGCTGCAGGGGCCGGGAGTGGCCACTGCACTCCAGTCTGGGCGACAGAGTGAGACTCCAACTCAAAAAAAAAAGGAGTTCTGGTTTTGGAGCTGGGACAGTCTAGATTTGAGTCCTCATTCTGCTGTTAGGAACTGAATGACCTTTGGAAGTTACTGAAACTCACCAAAGTTTAGCTGCTCATCTGTGAACTGAGCATACTTACTGTAACTGCCTCATTGAGTTGTGACGATGATTCAATGAGATAATGCATTCAAAAAGCTTAGTATTGCACTTACACATAGTAAGCACTCACTAAGGATTCACTGTTATTAGTTATTATTAAAGTAGTCATACCTTTATCGTGACATTGCAAGAAACAAAGGACAAATAAAACGCTATCTAGACATTTAAATATAGTATGAATAAATCAGTAAATTCCACTTATCTTATATATCAAGTATTTCAGTTAAGCTAACATATTTAGTTGTATAGCCTAAAATCAAAATGAAGTTTGTTTTTTGAGTTGGAGTCTCACTTCGCCGCCCAGGCTGGAGCACAGTGGCATGCTCACAGCCACCCCAGCGTCGACCAGCAGGGCTCTGGAGATCCTTCTACCTCAGCCTTCCAACTACAGGTGCGTGCCACCATGCCCAGGTAATTTTTGATTTATTGTAGAATCGAGGTCTCGCCAAGTTGCCTTATCTCAAACCCACGGGCTCAGGCAAACCACTTGCCTCGGCTTCCCAAAGTGCTGGGATTACAAAGGTTCATAAGTGAAACTTTATGTAACATAATTGAAGAGATGCATGTTAATACTACTTTCAGTGTCAGTATTTGAAAAGAATTTCTTCCCATTCTTATTTAAATGATGAGTAAGACATATTTTTTGTGCAGCATCATGTTGTATTTTAAGAATACTATTTATTACCTAACAGTTTATCTAACATAAAACAAATTAGGGTTTTGTTAAATAGATCTGCACCCTTTAAATTAATTTATAATATAAATGACACAAATAATTTATCATAGTAAGATTTTGGGAAAGAAATGCAGCCCATTTTTTGTTGTTCTGATATCAGCAAATCCAGGCAAGTTGCCTGTCAAAATTGAAAAATGTTTCCTGCTGATTATGTAAATTCAATTACTTTCGCTTTTCCTCACAGACTGTGTTTGTTTGTGTTTTTCATTTACTGCAGCATGTTTGTACAGTTACGCCCTACAGTGGGGAAGGAGCCTTGTATCAGAAGTCGGGAAACCTGAGTTAGTCTCACCTCTGTTGTAGGTTGCCGGTGCATCTTTC
Source organism: Carlito syrichta (assembly GCF_000164805.1). Taxonomy (NCBI): domain Eukaryota; kingdom Metazoa; phylum Chordata; class Mammalia; order Primates; family Tarsiidae; genus Carlito; species Carlito syrichta. Next base: position 82,808 of record NW_007248763.1, read on the forward strand.
TGTTGAAAGGCTGTGTAAAACCTCATGTAAATGTGAGACAGTGATGCTTCTTTCAGACTCACCATGATGGCCTTAAGCTGTTGGATGGAGTGCCGCACCATTCCGATTTGAATGAAGAAAGTGGGTTAGTTTAGGTTGTACAATGCTGCATTTTTGTGTTTCTGCCATGGGGCACTGCCTGAATTTCTCTCCTTCAACCTGTTGGATCTTCAAAGCCATGATGCCTGTGTGTGACCTCCTCAAAAGTGTACCATAAGCTTGACTTGTATGATATTGATGGTAATGATATCAAACAGTTTCCTATTTTCCTATTTTCATCAGAATTTCCTTCGGAATTGAAGTCTTATGCTTGAGGTTCTGGGGATTCAGCATAGTCCAAAGTAATGTGATTGGGCACTTATCCAGTTACTTTGAGACATGTAGATTTAAAAAGTAGATTTTAAGGCCAATCTCGGTGGCTCAGCCTGTAATCCCCAGTGCTTTGGGAGGCCGAGGCGAGTGGATTGCCTGAGCCCGCAGGTTCGAGACCTGCCTGGGCAACTTGGCAAGACCTCATCTCTACAATAAATCTAAAATTAGCTGGGCGTGGTAGCCTGAGCCTATAGTTCTGGCTCCTTGGAAGGCTGAGGCAGAAGGATCGCCGGAGCCCAGCAGGTCAAGGCTGCGGTGGCCAGGAGCGTGCCACTGCACTCCAGTCTAGGTGATGGAGTAAGACCCAACTCAAAAAAAAAATTTTTTTTTAAATTAAAAAAATAAAAATAAAAAGTAGATTTTGGGGGGGTCTGTGTGCTTCAGTTTTGCTAATAACTAAGTGCCAAAAGTTTGCTTTCTGATACATTGTTCACAGCCCTGCTCTGTGTGTGTGCTGTCTAAATTAAGGGTCACGGTGCCATGTTTTATTTTAGAACATGCTGCTTGCTTCATGAGAATTTTGATTTTTGAAAGAATTTGGTTAAACTAGTCAATTGAATTATTCTTGAACCTGTAGTCAGGATCTTATTTGTGCTGTTTAGAACATAAATGGGGCTTAAAACATTTCTCACTTTTAATTACACTTTGGAGGATTTTTCATTTCTTTAATGACTTTGTATTAATTGTCACTGTGTATTAATGACAATGCAATAAAAGCTTAAGTCTGCATGATAAATGGAGACTACTGTTGTTTCCAAAAGAAAACCCATTGTTGATTTTATCTTGGCATCTTCTTAGCATTACTAAGTAGTTCATCAAACTTTGTGGTCACATATGCCGATTTTTTTTCTTCCAGAAACATTCATAACTGCAAACCGAGATGCACTGAGAGCCTACTGCAAAGATTTTTTTGTTGTTTAAAGATGTAGGGTACAATTCAGGCTTAGGGATACAAATGTTGATTATGCAGGTACCCTTGTGGATGAGGTGCACTGCTCCCTCCCCTGGCAGTTTCCCTCAACTGCCAATCCCACCCCTACTCCCAGCCCACAGCAGTTTCCCACTACTGCCAATCCTTTTCTTACAGTATTATGATAATCATTAGTGCAAAGATTAAGATGACAAATATTGTCCTTGGATTCACAAACAACAGCAAAGCTCTAACTAATACAACATTTAAGGCTGCGTCTGTATTTTTGTTTGTGCCTTAGTCTGTGTTACGGGACATTTCGCTACGCAAATGCAATCCTCTTGACCTATTATCATGTTGCTTTTGGAAACAACCTGATTGCTCTTGGGAGCTCTTTGTAGTGCTTAATGGATATAGATTTTAAAATATGTATCCATACACACATGCTTATGACTTTTTAAGGTGCGGGAAAATGACATTTATATTACCAAATATACAAATATTTTCCTTCATGGCTAAATGATTTGAATCAGGTGTTTGTCTTTGCCTTAAACTGTGTTGCTCTTTTAAAATGTGAGCAAACAGTGAAACATTGACTTTTCTTTAAAAATAGGGAAGATCTGGTAATGCACGCCTCTTGCCACATACGCTTCCCTGTAGGTGGAGCGGGCACTCAACAGGCCGACACCGCGCCCACTCCTCCCTGATATCCACTCCTCCCTGTTATCCACTCCTCCCTGTTATCTCTTTAACGTGGAGGCCGAGTGTTGCCTTGGCTACCAACAGCTTTCTGTAGTCCTGTTGGAAAAACCTGAAATCTCTGATCTAGTCTGATAAGTACTCTCGCATGGTACCTGTTTGTGTACCTGTATTATTTTGGCTTTATAGAATTAGCTTTCTGGATTATGCTTGGATAACTTTTCCTATCCCCAAATTATATAAATTACAGTCTTCCATATTTTCCTATGCTTAATGTTTATATTTGAGTATTTAATGAATTAAGAGTTTACCTTTAATCTAAGGTATGAAGTGGGAAGCTTTATTTAGCCAATTGTTTTCAAAATTGTTTGTTAAATGATTAATATTCTCACCATTCAGTTAAAATATTGTCTTTATCACATACTGAATTATTGCATTACAATATATTACATACATATACCCTTTTTATAGGTAGCATTGATTCTTTCACCCCTTTGCACTGTTTTAATTATTGTAGGCCGATAAGCCTTACTATGCTTGTTATATATAGGGCCAGTTCTTCTTTTCTCTTTCTTGAAATTTTCCTGCCTGTTTTTATGCAATTATATTTAAAGTTTGCTTTAGAATGACTCTTCAAATCTCCTTCTCCTTCTCCATCTATGTCACTGTTTCTAAGTTCCATGCTTGTTTACATTAAGAATTAAAATTTGAACGTGTAGATGGATTAAGTTGGGGAGGTTGTGTTTTCAGTTCTGTGTATCTGTAAATAAAGCATTGACATGTTCTTCATTGTGAGTAGACAACAATACTAACAAGATGAACACTCAAAAGCATCTAGGCCCAAAGTCCCGAGTGTGCAAGGGCAAGAGAGAGCCCAGCTCAGACGGGCCTGTGAGGAAAGGCTCTGCAGAGATACGGCGCGCGGCCCAAGGCCTACGGGTGAGCAGAAACGTGCAGCAGAAGGTCCATGGAGAGCTCCTGAACTCTGCCGCCTTGTCATATGTTTCCACTATATCACCTTGGCAAGTACAAAGGTGGGCATTACTGCTGGACTGGTCTGTAGGAAGGACAGGAAAATGCCCCTTGAAAGTTTGGTGAAAGCAGGCAACCTCTTCAGGTCCCCTCCCACTGTGGGAACTTTTTGTCCTCTCAATAAATCCTGCTTTCTCACAAAAATAACTAACTAACTAAATAAAAAAGTTTGGTGAAAGCAAGGTGAAAGTTTGTAGGTTCATTGCTGAAAGGGGAATGCATAAAATTCTATCAGACTTCTTTTTAAAAGACCCCTTTATGTCTAACTGACCACATAATAAGACTTCTTGGGATTTTAATTTCCTCATCATAAACATGAAAAAGGTTTCCAGTGTTCAACATCACCGTCAGTATGGGCTCTGGAGACTCTGGACAGCAGATTGAGGATGTAAGACTGTTTTACTTAGCAGCTTTGTGAACATACGTCCACGCAAAGCATATGACTGTCCCCGGAGGGTCCTCAGACAGGCACAATCAGCAGACTTGAGAAATGCATTTAGTAGCAGAGGAAAAGAATCCCAAAAACCTCTGAAACAGCAAAAAGTCACAGTCTAAAGACCTCGCCATCCAACCATAAATGCATTACTTAAACTATTTTTCACCTATTCTGACTGTGTTTTAATTTTCTAGCTCACTAAGTTTTCCTCAGTAGTGGGCTAAGCTTGCCACTGACTGTCAATTTAAGGTCTGCCTCTTGGAATTAAAAAAAAAATGTGAGAAGGCAAGTGTCTGTCTTTAATTGATGTCCTGCAAAGACTAAAGCAATAGGACCTTTTTTAAAAAATGGCTTTTCGTTTCCCCGATGACACCACAAAGGCATTACACAGTTGGTAGAGTTCTTTTTATTGCTTTTTAAATTCATGGGTAAGAGGAATACTCAAAGCTCATACTTCTCTACTTCCGTTCAAACTTCATAGAAATAATGTATGGCAAAAAGTATGTCCCCACATAGGGACAGCTGAAGTTGAATGCAGTGAAAGTCAAAGAGATGGAAAACCTTGTAGACCACTAATAAAAAGAATGAGTGGAGTTTGGGACGCCAATTTTGAAAGAGGCGAGGCAATTTCTTTCACCTGTGCCAGCTCTGGCATGTTTCCATTTCTTTTCTCCCTTCTTTCTCTAGTAAAGTTTGTTTAAAAACTTTTTTAAAAAGTGGGGGGGAGAGGCAAATTCACCTTTGTTTTGGTTGTTCAATATTGTAAAAAAAAAATCTTTAAGTGAATACATGCATTGGAAATGATGAGGGGAAAATTGTACTATATATCCTACTACAATGTTAGAGTATCAGAAGGCTTTACAGTCATCCACCAGATTTAGTAGGAGACATTTTTAAAAATAATAACATAAAGAAATAACTTATGCAGCTTATCTTCTCATGCTCCTTAAACCTTTATTCCCATGGTAGTGTGTTACATGTTGATTTTTTTCGGTCATTGCAATCCCTGTTAATGCGTTGTCACTTGGGATCAGTCAATTCAGAGACTACTCTCTCTGTCAGGACACCTGTGCTACTTCTCATAGGATCTTCCCTACCACTTCTCCACTTCAAGATAGCGTTGGGATGCAGGAGGAAGCCTGTGGAGCCCTTCAGCACGGGTGCAGCGTGGCGGGAGACGTCCGATGTCTTTCCAGCCCTGGTGTTGTCTTTTGAGACCTCACTGGCCTCTGCATGTGTGTTCCTTAGCCTGCCTGAGCGCTGGGCATCCGAGTCATGGCTCCAGTCATCCTGGAGTGTCTTGTAATATACCACGAGGCCCATCTGTGAATACCACGTGTCCTCTTGTTTCTTTGGCCAGCTCACTAGGCTTCCACTTTTTTATTTTAAAGTTTTATTGTGGTAAAATATACGTGATGTAAAATTTATCATTTTACCATTTTGAAGTGTAGAATTCAGTGGCACAAAGTAGAATCAAGTGTGCAGCCATCACCACCATCATTTCCAGAGTTTTGTCATCATCCCAAACAGAAACCCTGTACTTATTAAACAATGACTCCCCATCCTCCCTTCCTCCCAACTCTTGGGGACCTCTATTCTACTATTCCAGATATCTCATGTAAGGGGTATAATATATTATTTGTCCTTTTGTGTCTGTTTATTTAGCATATTGTTTTCAAAACATATCCATATAGCATGTATCAGAATTTCATTCCTTTTTTAATGGAATATTACTCCATTGTATGTATATGCCATATTTAATTTGTTCATCTGCTAATGGAGATGAACAAATTCCACATTTTGGCTATTGTGAATATTGCTGCTGTATAAACATGGGTGTACAAGTATCTGTCTGAGTTCCTACCTTCAATTCTTTGGGGGCATATATAAAAGTAGAATTGCTGGCTAGGGGTTCACTTTATATCTTAGCAATATTTTGCACACTTGGAGGCCTACGAACTTGTAGCTGCTTACTCCACACTTGACTGAAGGACGTTGTGAGCCAGATGTTTTCCTCAGTCTTCTCTTATGTGTCCTGGTGAGGGCTGAGTATGGGTACATAAATATTGCTGATCTGTGCTCTGGACAAAGGAACAACTTCCCCTTTTCTGTGATTCCTCTAACCTCTCAGATTAGAGCTTCCAATCCTGAGAGGGAGGAGCCCAAACACATCTGACTGCTTGACCCTCACATTGTTTCTCCTTTGTCTAGTCCATCAAGAACAGAAGGACTTTCTATGTCTTGTTCTTGTTGTCGGGAATTTTTCCTGCACATAATCTCTTGCTTTTTATGTTCAGGCTTGTAGAAAAGCATATTCATATCTCCAAACCTTGCTTTTACTTTGTAAGGGGACTCGGCATTTGGAAAGCCTCTTATTTTCACAGTTAGGCTTTCAAAACTATCGCTTCACTTTAAATGTTAAAACAAATTAGCATGAGACTCAAAGCTAAGCTCTACTTTTTCTGTCTTTCTTTCAAGATGAGCCCCTCCAACTCCTGAAGTGTCGTCAGTTCAGCAAGTGGGGAATTGCAGGACAGGAGAAAATACGTCAACGTGATGTGTCAAAATCACTCTGCCCATTGCTTCAGCAGTGTCGCCGGTGGGCCCCTTTCTGTCGGCTTCTCTTTGCTCCCGCCATGGGTCCCACCGTTTCAGCTTTGGTTCTGGTGACACCACACTACTGTGGAGGGTGAGCGGGATCCCACTGGCTTGATGGGTTCTGGAGAGAGGCTTCCGGTGTCCTCCTATAGCAGAAGCTTGTCGGGTCTGTTTTCAGACATGATGAGTGTTGTCACACCAGAACACATCGTGCCTGAAGCTTTGACCCTCATCTTGAAATGACATGGTACAAATAAAGAGTGATAAGCTGGCTGCTGGTGAAAAGAACTGCAGACGTTCAGACTACTATTTTGTGTGATTATTGATCCCTCGTGGCTTTGCTGTGACCTTAATTGAGCTATTAGAGACTAAGCCAGGTTTGGAATAAAATGGAAGTACTGTCGCATACGTGGGAGCTCTTCTAGGTTGATTGAAATCGTGATTGGGAAGACAGCGGGAGTCCTCACTGTGCTTGGGCTCCTAGCGGCTACCGCGCAAAAATGCATCATCTCCTCGCAGGGAAACCCTGAGTTACCCTGTGCAGCATTTCCACTGTCTTCAGCTTAGAGGATAAGGCAGAATAAACTAATCGTCAGGGCAAAGAAAAAAAGCTAATGCAGAAATCCGCAGTGCCCTTTTACTTACTTTGCCAGCGGTGACCTGAGAATACTCCTCTGGCCTCTCTCACTCCTTTCTTGTGTCTACTGGTTTACTTCCAGGCAGAACTCTGTCTAAACTGGAGAAGTGGGTGAGTCCGGGCCCTCTGCTCTCCCTCTTCATCATGGCTAATTTCAGAAGCTCAGAGCTTCACGTGAAATTTTCTCTTTAATCCTTTCTTCTCTTTTACCCCCTGTTTGGTACAGGGGCTATTCACTGAAGTTTTCCATGGCAGAGAGAGAAATGCCTTATGCAAGTAGCATCTTATATTTATCACAAACTTTGTAGAGATGTTTAGTGACAATTTTGCACACACAAGAATGCTCACAGAAGAAACACCAGAATGATGAAACCAAGTAGTTGTGAACCCTAACGACCTTTCGTTCTGTTTCCTTCAGAATTACCTAATCTGTTCTTGTTTGGTGGATAGTATGACCTGGCCCATTCTTTCCGACTGGTTTTTCTGTGCTCATCACATGCCATTGTTCAAGTTAGTGCTGGTTAGCGCCAAGACATCTCAATTTCATGAATTCCCAGCCCCTGTCTATCCCTCAAAGACTCTTTGTTCTGAGTTTGGAAAATGGCTATGAACATAGATTCACTGGGGGTGGCTGGGCCCATCATTTAATCCAATAATAATTTTTTTTTTTTTAGTCAAAGTCTCACTCTTTTGCCTAGGCTGGAATGCAGTGGCACACCCACAGCCACCACAGCGTCGATTTGCTGGTCTCCAGCGATCCTTCAGCCTCAGCCTTCCAAGGAGCCGGATCTACAGGCGCACACCACCATGCCCAGCTAATTTTTTGATTTATTGTAGAGACGAGGTCTCACCAAGTCGCCGGGGTGGGTCTCGAACCTACAGGCTCAGGCAATCCACTGGCCTCGACCTCCCAAAGTGCTGGGATTACAGGCTGAGCCACTGAGCCTGGACTAATCCAATAATTCTTACCCCTGAATGGCCATCAGAGTCACTTGGGGAGCCATACAATTTTTTTTTAACTTTAAAGGGGTGGGGTACAGTTGAGGGTCAGGTATACAGATGTTCATTATGCAGTTCCCCTTGTTGATGAGGTGAGCCCCCTCCCCTGGCAGATTCCCACGACTGCCAACCCTGCCTTCTCGCTCCCCCACAGTTTCCTGCTCTTGCCAACCCTTTTCTTATGTATTACGGTAATTGTTCAAGATCTGCTTATGAGTGAGAACATGTGATGCTCAGTTCTTTGTTTCTGTGATAGATCACTATCATGGACTCTTAAGTCCATCCAAGTTGCTGTGAAATCTAAACCTTTGAGATTTAGAGACAGCTCATTGAGCTTGGGGTCCAGACAATTGTAATGTTTAAAGGAACTAAGTAGGTGTTTCTAGTTCATACTTCAATCCCAAGTGAGACAAACTGATCTAAATCATTCTTTACAGATAAAAACAAAACTTTTTTTTTTTTGAGTTGGAGTCTCTGTCACCCAGACTGGCGTGCAGTGGCCGCTCCTGGCCACCGCAGCCTCGACCTGCTGGGCTCCGGTGATCCTTCCGCCTCAGCCTTCCAAGTAGTTGGAACTACAGGCGCGTGCTACCATGCCCGGTTAATTTTTTTGATTTTTGTTGTAGAGATGAGGTCTTGCCAAATTGCCCAGGCGGGTCTCGAACCCACGGGCTCAGGCAATCCGCTCACCTCGGCTTCCCAAAGTGCTGGGATTACAGGCTGAGCCACCGAGCCCGGCGCAAAGCTTAGTTTTAAAGATGCCCCAAAAAGCTGTATTTGTGTGTATATTTATTATAAGATGTGATAACTAGTAATTAAGTGACTGAAATTTGAAGAGCTCAAGGAGCAACTTTAGAAAGTTATAGGAATAAACAGGACCTGGAATTTATCTCTGATAGAAGAGAACTTAAGAAATTTTTAAAAACACTGCTTATTAAATAACCTGCCTTTGTTATTAAATGTCTGTCATTCCTTAAAGAATTGTGGTCAGGCTTCTTTTGTTTAGAAGTAGTGGAAACGCTAACAGAAAGGGAATTTTTTAAAAGGGGAAGACCACCCAAAGTTGAAACTTCAGGGACTGCTGAAGTTTCAGATCCGAAAATTTGAAAAATAGTAGGGATATCTTTCTTTGTTATTAAATTATGTTTTTCTTTTGTTGGCTTCATTCTCAAGCCAGCTTTCTCCAGATGGCAAGAACAAAGCTAGTCCCTGACAGTCCCAAGCCTTTTCCTTTAAGCAACTCATAAAGGAAAGAGTCTTTCTCTCTTGCAGTCTTCATAGGTCAAATCACAAAAATCTCTGACTGGCTCTGCCGAATCACCTGCCCATCCCTAAACTTGTCACTGTGGCCTAGGGAAGGAGAACTCTGAATGGTCAGCCTTAACACACCCCCAGGGTATCCACCAGTACCACTGAGGCCAGAGAAGAGTGACTCCCCAAAGGGGAAAGGGGAAAAATATGCTAGGTGGAAAAAGATGACTGTTCTCTAAAGAACAAATTAAATGATTCTTGCTTTGTCTGCTTAAACTTCTAGTATCCATTAAACTTTGTAATCTGTGGGGAGTCACACACCAGGTAATTTTGGGGCAAGGAGAATAAGTTTATTCTCTGGATGTGTGTGTTTTCAGTGGCCCATTGGGGAGAGTGTGTGACTGAAATAGAAATTAAATTTTACTATATTTAATATTATCAATAAAAATTGATGAAGTAAAAAAAATGTGTGGACGAGCACAAAAAAAGGCATTTTATAAATCCTTCTAAGATAAGTGGGCTAACCTAAGTAGTAATCAGCAGTGTGCTATCCCAGTGTGTTTGTGTGCAGATATGTTCTGTACTGTACTGAGAATATGACCTTGAACTTGCGCCACCCACAGCTTCTCAAAACCTGTTTAGTGATGCTTATAAGAAATAATGAGGAAATACTAAGGTAAAATATGTGTAATTTTTACACATCAGAATTCATTAAAATCTCTGAAGTGCTTCCCTCACAGATGTTAAAAGCAAATAATTAAAGGAATCTTTTTTAGTTATTCCAGTGGTGCTCTTATATTACTATTATGAAGTCAAGGTCAAAAAATACTTTAGTGCTTGCTCTCTGTCATAAGATGTGCCCTTCAAAGATGTTCTTTGGTGAATCTTGATTAGTATTTGACAATATATCTTTTAACTAAAGTTCAGCTTCTGGCTACAGATGAATAATAATTTACACGTTAGGTATCACTAATTAGCATCATTTACTGGAGATCATTGTTGCTCCTTAAAGATATGAAAGACACTGTTCTCAGCTTCACAGATGCAGACCCTCTTTGCTGTTGTCACAATGTCGCCATTTATACTGAAGCTATTTGAATAGAATTTTGAGCCTCGGCCATTCTGCTGTGATCTCATACGAGGATACGTAACAGTAACACTTTTGGATCATTAGCTGTGTGACAGATACCATGCTAAACCTTTTATGCATGTATTTTGTTTAATGTTCATAGCAGCCAGATGAGATAAATGCTTTGATTTTTCCATCTTGCACATGAAGAAGCTGCATCTCAGAGAGTTCAAGTGACTTGCCGAGGGTCATGTGACTGACAAGTCCTGGCTGGGACTTGGGTCGAGTTCCGCCTGGCTTCAGAGCCCAAGCCCTTGGTCCTCGGGTCCTTTGCTCTCTGCTCTTCCTGACTTTATAAAGTCCCGTCACTTTGCACCTCTTTTTAAAGGTTACGTTTCCTAAATGAAGTGAAGGCGTCTAACCACACAGATTGCATGCTCTGCCCAATCGAATTGTTGATCATATTGAATTGGAATGGGTACCTTAAAATGATAGCTACTGTTGTTTTGGGCTCTAACTTTCCATGTGTACACTCACAGACCTTTAAGGGATATAGAATAATTTAAACACAGCATTTGCTTACAAATGCTTTACCTTCAAGTGGGGGAGATCAGGCAGGCACAACAGTAACTACTACTGGGTGCAGTATGGAGTGTACTTCAAAGTGATCCTAGCATAGTCATACACATACAAAAATATGGGCCTTTACTGGACCAAATGGCTTCCCAACTGAATTCGACAAGACATGCAAGGAGGAGCCGATACCAGTCTTAGCAGCAGTATTCTAGGCAATCGAGAAAGATGGGGTTCGCCCCAAATCATCTCATGGCGCTAACATCACACTGATACTCAAACCTGGGAAAGACTGAATAAGGAAAGAGAATTGCAGGCCACTCTCCTTGATGAACATAGGCTCAAACATTCTCCACAATATTCTAGCAAATTGGATCCAACAACACATCTCAAGGATCGAACATCATGAGCAGGTAGGCTCTACTCCTGGGATGCAGGGCTGGATCAGCGTTTGGAAGGCCATAAATGTAATTCAGCACATTAATGGATGTAAAACCAAGAACCACATGAGTACATCAGAAACAGAAAAAGCGTTCCACAAAATCCAGCATCCTTGACAAAAACTCTTGAGCATGCAAGCATAGAAGGGACATTCCTCAAAACCGTAAGAGCAATCTGTGATAAACCCACAGCCAGCATTTGGTTCGATGGGCAGAAGTTGAAAGCATTCCCCCTAAGAACAAGATGAGGAGGGCTGCTCTCATCCGTCCTCTTCAACATACTGCTGGAAGTCCTAGCCAGAGCAATCAGGTAAGAGAAGGAAATCAGGGGTATCAAATATGCAAAGAAGAAGTTAAGCTATTTCTCTTTGCAGGTGATAAGATTCTATACATTGAAAACCCAGTGGAGTCTGACAAAAGCCTCCTTGCACTGATGGATAACATTGGTAATGTTTCGGGGTACAAAATCAACTTGCAAAGAACAGTTGCATTTCTGTACACCAGCAGCAAGCAGGCAGAGAACCAAATAAAAAGCACAGTCTCATTCACAATAGCCACACGCACACACAAAAAAAGAAATACCTTGGCATCCACCTAACCTGAGAAGTGAAAGGCCTTTAAAACGAGAACTACAAAACACTGCTCAAAGAAATCAAAGATGACAAAAACAAATGGAAAACATTCCTTGCTCATGGATTAGAAGAATCAATGTTGTCAAGATGTCCATCCTACCCAAGGCAATCTACAGATTCAATGCAATATCCATCAAATTGCCGACGTCATTTTTCTCAGACATGGAAACGAAATACAGAAAGTCATATGGAAACAGTCAAGAGCATGAATAGCTAAAACAGTCCTCAGCTAAAAAAGGAACAAAGTGCTAGACTTTAAACTTTATTACAAGGCTATAATAACTAAAACAGCCTGGTACTGGTACAAGATAGACACATAGATCAATGGAACAGAACAGAGATTCCAGAAGCAAAAGCATGGTCTCTCAACCAACTCATCTTCGACAAAACCACCGATAACAATCACTGCGGAAAGGAGACTATATTTAGCAAGCGGTGCTGGGAAAACTGACTGACCCCATGCATAAGAATGAAACAGGACCCCTACTTATCACCAGACATAAAGAATCAACTTCAGATGGATCAAAGACCTAAACTTAAAACCTCAAACTATAAGAGTCATAGAGGAAAATATAGTAAACGCTTTATGCACAGAGTAGGCAACAAATTCTTGACCAAGTCCCCAAAAATGAATGCCATAAAAGCTAAGATAGACAAGTGAGACCTCATCAAACTGAAAAGCTTTGCACAGCAAAAGAAACCATCAAGAGAATGGGGAGACAACCCACAGAAGTGAAAAAACAACTTGCAAATTATGCATCTGACAAAGGCCTAACATCCAGGATCTATAAGGAACTCAAACGAAGTGAAAGGAAAAACACAACCCCGTTCTTTATGTGAAGGCTATGAAGGCTGTTTCAACCAGTTATAAACTTAGCTACATGTGCAATCATCCAGCCTATAGTTTTCTGTCTTATCTCCAAGAAATATCACGCTGGATACTAACACATGGATTTTACAACTTACCTGAGGTGAATTAATATGATTATGCCTGCTATGTTTATGTGAATGAGTTGCCTTGAAAGGTAACAAGTTTCTCACCACTGGGCATATTCAAGCAAAAGTTGGGTCACAGACTTGTGGAAATTTATGCATTTGGTGGATTTTTGGACTAAGTTGTCCTGAAGGACCCATCTAGTTCTGAAAGTATACAGTTCCATGTATTTTTCATAATGCTTTTATGCTGACTTCTTTTTTTTTTTTTTTGAGTTGGAGTCTCACTCAGTCGCCCAGACTGGAGTGCAGTGGCCGCTCGACCTGCTGCGCTCCGGCGATCCTTCCACCTCAGCCTTCGAGTAGCCGGAATAACAGGCATACGCTACCACGCCCAGCTGATTTTTAGATTTATTGTAGAGATGAGGTCTCGCTGCCCAGGTGGGTATCGAACCCTTGGGCTTAGGCAATCCACTCACCTCAGCTTCCCAAAGGCACGGGATTACAGGCTGAGCCACCGAGCCTGGCTATGCCGACTTCTAATGATCAAATTTCTCCTTAAATCCTCACAATTCCCTCATTTGAGAATACTCCTTGGAATTCTCTCTTCTTTCTGGTGAAAATCAGGCCATACAATGCCCCTCTCCTGTCTCGTCTGCCTCTTCCATTTTCCATGCTTTCTCAAAGGCTGGTGTTAGCAATTCTGCTGCTCCTTTGCAAGTTCTGCAGCTAGCTCTGGATGTGATTTATCGAGGTCAAGATGCTTGAACCCATTTGGAACAGCCGCAGGCTTTCATAATCCTTCACCTCTGCCGAATGTCAGTTCCCTCAGAACAGGACTCATTCCTGCGTCTTCATGCTTAAGCTCCTTCTCACAACAGAGACGGAAGCAGCAGAAAGGAATGGACGGTTTCACTTGCAGGTACTGTTGGGACCGTGAGGGCAGTTGTGCAACCCCAACCCCAGCCCCAGCCTCCTCTAGTCTTGGCAGCAGCTCTGATTTAGGGAGCTCTTACACTGGTCTTCATAATTTTTAGAGTGCTCAGGTCACCATGGTCTTTGATCTCCTGCAGTTTCTGCTAGTTTTTGTCTGTCAGATACCTTTCCTCGATTGTACGTCCTCCCCTCTGTATTTTGTGCATGGTCTTTAAAATACAGGCTCCCTAGGGGCTTGCTCGTGCAACTCCTTGGGTCTCTCTCTCTTTTCTTCCTCATCGGGTTGGCTGCGAATTATCTAGTCTCAGGAAGTGCATCATACCCGCTCTTACTCTGAACTTTCTGCCGTCTGTAAAAGTCTGTCTGTAAAAGCCTCTTTGGTCTCCACGTCTGACTGTGTTCTCTGTTCCCCATGCCTGGGAACTCTGAGATGCTGGGGCCCTGTATCAGGTACTAAGACTCCCATAACAATGAACCACAGACCGGGTGACTTAACCAAAAGAAATGTATTTCCTCACAGTTCTGGAGGCTAGATGTTCTAGATCAAGGTGTCAGCAGAACTGGTCTCCTTAGAGGCTTCTCCTTGGCTTGTGGATGGCCATCTTCTTGTGTCTTCACATGGTCTGCCTCTGCCATCGACTGTGTCGATTTCTCCTTATGAGGATTCCGTCATAGTGGACTGTGGCCTGCCATAATGACCTTGTTTTAACGAAACTAGCCCTCTGGAAACTCTGTCTCCAAGTCCAACCACACTTCAAGGTACTGAGGGGTTAGGACATAAACATACTGATTTGGGGGGCAAAGTGCAGCCTGTAACAGGCCCCTTTCCTCTCTTGCAGCTGGTAGCAGCAGGGCAGAAGAGGAGGCACAGTCACACTGTGAAGTGGCATCTGTTGTTTGTGCAGCCTCTTTAGAGGAGAAATCTCAGCGAGTGGTTAAGCTTGCCTCTGGCGATCTGTACTTGCTAGGCTCAGCCCGTGGTTTCAGGACGAGAAACGCCCGACTCTCCTCTTCCTGCCTCTCAAGCGGCAGAGTGCGTGTCTTCCGTGCTTTGCCCCCAACCACGTCTGTCAAGATCCCACCCATCCCCGAAGCGCTACTCAGACACCATCGATTGGTCTTATGCTTACAAGAAGAGAAATCATGGGAAATGTGAGGATGTTTATATTTACGTAATGTTTCCATTGTGTTAATGTGATTTATCTAGCCCTCCTGCCCTTCAAAATAATAAGCATCTTGTAGAAATATTTTGTTATCATGTTCATCACCCTAAAGCACCAAATACTTGGTTTGGACCCAGATACCACTCAACAAATACTAAATTGGTTTAAATCTTCTCATAGATTTAAAACCGCAGTCAAAGCAGTTAACATTTAAATTGCATTTTAGTCATACTTTTTTTTCTGAGTTAGTCTCACTCCATCACCCAGGCTGGAGTGCAGTGGCATGCTCACGGCCACCCCAGCATCGATCTGCTGGGCTCTGGCGATCCGTCCACTTCAGCCTTCCAAGTAGCCGGAACTACAGGCGCATGCTACCATTCCCTGCTAGTTTTTGATTTCTTGTAGAGCCAAAGTCTTGCCAAGTTGCCCAGGCTGTTCTCAAGCCCGTGGGCTCAGGCAGTCCACTCATTCGGCCTCCTAACGTGCTAGGATGACAGGCTGAGCTACCAGCCTGGTCCACTGGGTTATTTTAATGGTTACATAAAGTACTTAGCCCAATTAAAATGGTGTCTTTTCATATACTTTTTGTGGTGATCTAACCCAAAGTACTCATTTCACATTTGTGATTATTCTGGTGGAGTATCCTGTCATCTGTTTTCATAATCCCTTATGTTAAAATGTGGTTCCTTGGTGAGGTGACCTATGGCTTGTAGATATTTCCATCCCGGCACTGCGTAATGAGTAGAGATCATGCAAGGCGGGTCACAGAGATAGTTACTGGAAATAGCTCATCTGAAGGAAACGTCGAGTCTGGCAGCCGCCACCCGACAGCTTCCTCTCAGGGTTGTCTCTCAGCCTGTCTTCCCGTCTGCCTCATCCTCAGAGTCAGTGTTGAACACTCGTCCATTCTTTCACTGTGTTAGGAGTATTTGACAGGCACCACCTGCAACGAATTTTATTTTGGAAATAAACAGGATGTCTTAAGAAAGAGTAAAGCGGCGGTGGGATGTTTGGGTGTGCAGGTTGTGTGTCGAGTGAGGACGGACCGTCCTGGGTGACGGGACTGACACCCGACCGATCAAGCCTCGTGATGACAGCCACCTGATGCGAAGCGATGTCAGCCTGGACAAAGGAGAGGAAAGAAGGCCTTTTCTGATGAGTGTGAAGACCCTGCATTCATGGAGCCCTGCGTTGTAGAGCTGCATCCACCTTTTTTAGTTTTGTAACCTGAGTAAAGAAACCCCATGGAATCAAGAGATGGACCTGCTACATTGTTGGGAGCCGGCCGTGGAGGCCCGCCTGAGCGTTAGGGATCCAGGCGGGCTGCAGACCCTGAGACCACCAGGTTTGGTTCAGGAGCTGAAGGCCCATTCCCTCCTCCTTTCTTTGTTGTTTAGCATTATCCACTGGCAGGGATTTTGATGATCTAAGCATGAAGTTCTGAGAATATGACAGGCATGGCTGACTCTAGGGATCCATTGTTCCCATTTCTCACAGACTGCGGTTTTGGCTTTAAACTTAACACAGTTCAAACTCAGATCACATTTGGGAACCTTATACGTGATACAAGCTTCTTTATAAGATTTAAAAATATATTTGTAGAATTAGTATATACATTTAGAGAGCTGTTTCCAGCTTTAGATGGTATAGATGATTATCTAGGGTTACCAGAAATGGCTCAGCACGAACTTTGGGCTGGGCCACATTCCTAAGAGCTCAGCGTCCACTTTGGGCTGAGCTGCATTCTTTTAAACTGGTTCTTTAGTTACTATTAGTGTAAGTTTTTTCTACTTATAATAGAAACTGAATTTATTTTATTCATAGAAAGTATTGTAGAATAGGTCATGCTACGTGAAGGAATTATATTAGTTCAAGCATGATCAAACATGATACTTTAAGGTTTTGTTTTGTTTTGTTTTTTTGAGTTGGAGTCTCACTGTCACCCAGACTGGAGTGCAGTGGCCGCTCCCCGCCACCGCAGCCTCACCTGCTGGGCTCCGGCAATCCTTCGCCTCAGCCTTCCATGTAGCCGGAATTACAGGCATGCGCTACCACGCCCAGCTGATTTTTTGATTTATTGTAGAGATGCGGTCTCGCTGCCCAGGGGGGTCTCGAACCTGCGGGCTCAGGCAATCCACTCACTTCAGCCTCCCAAAGGCGCGGGATTACAGGCTGAGCCACCGAGCCTGGCAAGGTTTTATAAGAATACAGCTAACTTTAGAAATTTCACTGTTCCCACTTTCTACTAATTGCAGTTTTGGCTTTAGTACAATTACAGTTTGTATTTGGATTTTATTTCAGAAGCTTTATTGCTGACGATCAGCCTTATATATCAGGATTAGGAATTAGAAACTTTTATAGAATCTAAGATAGATACATAGGATTTTAGAATAGCCATTTTGTTAAGAGATCATAATCAATTGTTCCTGGAAGTGACCCAGCTTGATCTTTGGGCTGGGCCACATTCTTTAGGATCTGGTTTGAGCTATAATTAAGAGGTGTTTATAGTACGGGTAAAATTAGCACAGATAAGAAAGGTATTAGGATTTTAGTCAGTTATATTGCTTTTGAGGAATATAAACCAAGCATAAGGAACAGGGAGATAATTTTGGGATTGTCCTTCCTCATGCTTGGGAAAATGCCTGGTGGGTGGGGACACCCCCACCTACCTGGCTTTGTGTTCACGTGAAAGTCTTGTGATTTCACATGTGAAAGTTTGGGATAAAAGATTCACGGCTGGTCCCCATAAACGGCTTCTGCTCATTTCACTGAGCAGTTGTCCACTTTCTTTCTTTCTCTTTCTTCCCCTTTATATCTATCCCTCCATCTTTCTTTCTTTCAATATCTATCCCTGCTACAGAATCATCTTCTGCATTAGACAGAGTCCAATCTCTTTCTTCCCTTCTATTTCTCCAGAATATTCGCCGACGCTGCCCCACCTTCCAGGGACCCTCTAAATCTCTTTTGGGGGGCTGGCCCCCCATACTACATATGCGCAATTGGGCAGGGCGTGGAGAAACGCAGAGTAAAGCAGAGAGATCATTTGACAAGCTTTTGCGGAAACTCAGAAAGAAATGATGGTGCCTAGAACAAGGTAATGGGAGTGGAGTCAGAACTAACGGATCTGCTGATGGATTGGTACAGGAGGTGTAAGAAAGAGAGGAGAGAATGGTAGGGGGCCTCAGAACTCTGACCTGCGCATATGATAACCGCTGTTACCGTTTACTAAGATGGAGAAGACTTAGGAAGACGGTCCGAGTGGTGAGAGAGAAATTGGAAAGTTCTGTTTTGGGGAGTCTGACTGTAGGTGCTGCTTGGGGATTGTCTACATTACACACCTTTGGAGCCCCATAAAGCAGCCATGAGAAGGATCATCCTTCTGCGTAACCCTAAACCTAGAAGAAACAAAAGAGCTGGGACTGGGAGTTTCAACACGTCATTCATTGTCTGTGGCCCCTTTGCCAAATAAATTAGGTACTCATTACTCTAAACTCTTTTCCTTCCATAAAATACTACCAACAATTTCCATTTCTTTTTGCTACTTTTGATGATACTCTCTGTACAGGATGCACAACGCAGGACGAGAGGGTGGCATGGGCAACCAGTAGTAAACTAACACAGATTCTCCAAGCTGAAAAACAAAATCAGCAACACACGCAGAGGTCTCAAGCTGCTACTGACATATTTTTGCAGTAGTGTTGGCTCACAGATAGACCCTTGGAAAGCCCGTGGATCTATTTTCATGCCTGTATTATTGTAAAAGTCCCCCCTTTGACCATGAATTTGGAACCTTAGGACATCTGTGAATTACAGAGTATTCTGTTACTGGCTCTCTTCTAGATAACCATCAGCCTCTAATTTGACTTTGCAAAATTGGAAGGAAAGTTTTCCATAAGCCAATTTCATGAAGCAAAAAACTATGCCCCAATTCTTGACTCAAAGTCGAAAAGCAATAATGGTCCCGTAAATGATTAAAACAGCAGCTGGTAATATCTTAGAAACAGATTGATCAGTTGGAATGCCTTAAAAATATGTCTAGATTCTGCATGCCTTTAAGCAATATGAACTAATTCTGAGACTGAGTAAGAGTGGGTGTTTAGAACCCAAAGATGTCGAGATAATTATGAAAACCTTGGCGGGGACTTGCATCACTCTCGGGCAACTGCAAGCATATTTTAGCACCTCAAGGTTAGGTGCACATTTTGAAAGAGTACTGGCATAGGGAAACTCATGGTGACCCTTGTTTAACTGGCCAATGCTTCAAGTCAAATTTCCCTAGTATTGTCATTTACTCATTGAAAATGGGTTTTGAGTGCCTATTATGTATGTTTTGGGGATGCAGTGGCAGATGAAACAGAGTTCTTGTCCTCAATGAGCTTATGTCATGGTGGGAAAAAACAAACACTACCCTAATAAATAAGGAATAAGTCTAAATTTATCAGCAGTGAAGCTGAAATGGTAAAATATTACTTTAAATTGAAACATTAAGAAAGCCCTTTCCAAACAGATGGCTTTTGAGCAGAGATGTCAGTGATGAGGCAAAAGGAGCCAACAATATAAATACCTGAGGAAAAATTCTGTCCCAGGTGAGCATGGCTTTCCATCCTTGAAGAACAGTGAGACAGAGATGAGGCTGGGGTCTGGGGAGGAAGAAGAGTAGTAGGAAATAAGGCCAGAAGGGTTGGCAGAATCCAGACAAAGTGTTGCCTTCTAGGTCCTAAAGGTTGGATTGAATTCTGTGGGCAATCGGTGGAGGGTTTTACAGAGTTTTAAATAAAAACAGGAGCTATCCAATTAATATTTTAAAAAATATTCCTCTAACTGCTGTGTGGACAATGAAATGTGGGCATAAGTAGAAGAAGGAAGACTTGCCAAGGGCTTGTTGCAGTTG
The DNA here is from genome assembly GCF_000164805.1 of Carlito syrichta. NCBI lineage: Eukaryota > Metazoa > Chordata > Mammalia > Primates > Tarsiidae > Carlito > Carlito syrichta. Next base: position 102,418 of record NW_007248763.1, read on the forward strand.
TCCAGGTGAAAGAAGATGGCAGGCTTGGACTAGGGTGGAATGGGAGTGCCGGTCGGAAGAGGGATGAAGCTTAGGGGAGGAGCTGGCAAGATTGGTAGATTGGATTTGGTAGATGAGCAAAAGAGAAAAATAAAAGACGGCAGGATGACACTAACGTTCTTGCCCTTAGCGATGGGCTGAATTGGCCTTAACTGAATGGATGAAGTGGCTTTTACATGAAGAACAGGTTTGAATGGGGGTGGAGAAGGAATCTGGAACTTAGATTTGAACTTGTTAGTATGAAACTGCTGTTAGACATCTAAATGATAATACCTAATGGGTTGTCAGAGCTCACTGGATGAGTTACCAAGAGAGTGAAAGATACAGAGGAAAAGTCAAGGCCCGGCACGGTAGCTCAGCCTATAATCCCAGCGCTTTAGGAGGCCGAGGCAAGAGGACTGCCTGAGCCCGGGGGTTCAAGACCAACCTGGGCAACATGGCGAGCCCTCATCTCTACAATAAATTAAAAAAAAATTAGCCGGGTGTGGTGGCAAGCACCTGTAGTTCCAGCTACTTGGAAGGCTGAGGTGGAAGGATCACCTGAGCCCAGTAGTTCGAGGCTGCGGTGGCCAGGAGTATGCCACAGCACTCCAGCCTGGGTGACAGAGTGAGAGTCCAACTCAAAAAAAAAAAGAAGCCAAAGGATCAAATCCTAAGACTCTTCCAACCTCTGAGTGCAGAAGAAGGATATCCAGGCCACCGCAGCCTCGACCTGCTGGGCTCCGGTGATCTTTCCACCTCATCCTTCCGAGTAGCCAGAATTACAGGCATGCGCTACCATGCCTGGCTGATTTTTTGGTTAATTGTAGAGATGAGGTCTCGCTGCCCAGGCAGGTCTCGAACCCACAGGCTCAGGCAATCCACTCACCTCCGCCTCCCAAAGGCGCGGGATTACAGGCTGAGCCACTGAGCCCGACTAAGGAGAGCAAGGATATTTTCAAGAGCAAAGTCGTTGAATAAGTGAGAGAAGATGGAATCCAGCGCACAGATGGAGGGCTGGCCGTTGATCAGAGCAGAGAATGCTCTTCCGTTCAAACATTAGGAAAGACAGAGTACAAGGGGGCCAGAGGAAGGGGTTTATAAAGCATGTGATAAGTATATGATGTGGATTTCACAAAATTGCTTCTGTTTTCCAGTGAAATATGAAGCATAGGTTATCAGCCGAGAAGGAGGAAGGCTGAGGAAGTGATGCTGAAAGCTCAAGAGACAAAGAGAAAGCCAATATTTTAGGAAAATAGAGTAGGATTACTGGTCAGTAGTCCTGAGGTCTGTGGTGTCAGGACTACTGACCAGTGTCAGTGAAAATCACAGTGAAAATAGCACGGAGCGGGACCAAAGACATGGGGGTGGGTGTAATCTTGAGCATATCTTTCAACGTTCAGATTCTCGTGTTCTTTAGCTGTACAATCTTGATTACGTTTCCTACCAAGCAGGGCAGTTATGCATATCGGATGGGACAACATACTCCATAGCTTGGTTGGTTTTGTGATTTGCTTTAAGAAACTTGCCCTCAGTCCCTCTCAGCCTGTTCGTTGTTAATCAACTGCCAGAACCAGTTATATCCTATGAACCCACGTGCTAAAGGAATGAGGCACGAATTACCTATGTGCTGGCTGTCTGTGTGGCCTACGGTGAGCCCCGAAATGGTGATACCTGTGGGAAAGAAGCGTCGTGGTGTTCTCTGACCCAATTAGACGTAGCCCACAGGGCCCTCAGGTAGAAGTGGAGCCTGAGGTGATAGCAGATGGAGGGCTGAGATCGTGTGAATGTGGAAACGGAGCCAGGGAGAGGCAACCAGGGAAGAGAGGAGAGAGTGCGAGCAGGAAAGGACTGGCGGGGCCAGGAGTGAAGCTGTGGGTTGGATGGAGGCTGCGCACAAGTCGCGTTTCTGTGTGGGTGGAGGTGAGCCCTTTGATGTGAGTCAGCGCGACTGGTCGAGTGCCAAGCCCGAGACGTGGAACTTCAACTCAGGAAGTTTACTGTGGCAGAAGCAAAGCAAGAATGCGGGCCAGATGAGAGGCATGATCTTGGGTGTCTCCCTGCTCCCTCGGGCCTGAGGACAAGGACGAAACTGTCAACAAAAGATCGGGATACTGCTGCTAAACCCTGTGCCTCCAGGTTTTTCTGTCCCAATCTAGACCTTTGGTTCCATCATGTGAGTTGCTGATTCAGGGCAGAATTTGCAGTTAGCAAATATTGAATACATAAAAATAAGGAAGTGCTAATACATTTGAGGAATATGGACACATATTTTTAGGTAAGTGTTGGTACAACTTGGTCTATCCAATTTGTATTCTTTTTTTTTTTTTT
>NW_007248763.1:104973-112009 GCF_000164805.1 Carlito syrichta
CTCACCTCAGCCTCCCAAAGGCGCGGGATGACAGGCTGAGCCACCGAGCCCGGCTGCAATTTGTATTCTATAGCTGAATTCCCATTTCCTTTAGTTAAGGCATAACAGAAGGCAGCAAGTGTGAGTTGTAAGGAACAAAGCCACTTGCAAAACTCTTCCTAGACATATTGCCTCTTTTCACCACATCACATCTGTTTTCAGAGAAAGACAAGTTATGGATAAATAATTCCAGTTCTCCTGGCTGAGTTTCTAGTGATTGGCCATTCAGCCTTGGCTGACCACACGCTGAGCGGTCCTTGGTCAGCTAGGCATTGTTGTAAAATCCACTTCGGAAGCCCAAGGACTGGCTCTCGGGGATCATACTCCGTCTCTCGTTTTCTTTGCTCTTGAGCTGTCCTTTCAAGAAACTTTCCATGAACCACAGAAGACATACCCCTCACCTTCCTTTTGCACCATGTGTCCACTCAATAACTGTAGTCATGAGATAGCATTACTGGAAAACGCAGAACCACGAGGGGAGGCAGGTTCTATTAGTCACGGTTTCACTTCCATCCCCAGACTGCTCTTTTTCTACTATGTGGCTATTCCCTGCCTTGGCTCAAGCAGATAACGCACACCTCCTTTTATTCCAGGCAGAATTGACCGTGAAATCCTGTGGGTTCTACGTCTTTGCGTTCGTTGGCTCTGTCCTCTCTTCCCATCTTCTTTACCTTCCTTCAGGATCTCAGAAGTCTCTTCCTCTTGGCTCCTAACTGGCCTCTTCCTCCTCCCTAACTTTCTTTCAGTGTTCCCTGTTCGCAGCCCAGGTGATCTTTCTGAAAGTCCAAGCTATCATTCCGCTCTGTAACATTCTCACAACTGCTTCCAGTTGCCCCAGGAGAAAGCCACATTCTGAAACGGGCTTCAAGGTCCTTCCTTACCGGAGTCCCACCTCACCCTCACCTGCCTTTCGGTCTCCTCCCTTTCCACTTTCCTTCTATCCTGAGGAAGAAAACCTGAGCTCGACTGTCCTGATGACTTAAACAAGAGCGCGTGACCCACACGTGGCAGATCTAGCATCGGAATCAGAGTCTCCTGAGGCCAGTGTCACACCAAACTACTTTCAGTACAAGCTGTTAGATGCGGAAGGAGTGAATGAGTGGATGAATGAATGAATGAGTTCGTCTCCTTCCCAGGGCGCTCTGGATGAGAAGAGCTTGCTTGCAGAACACCTCAGCCCCGTCTCCCGAGCGGTGGCATTGAAGGCCTTCCCCCTTCCTCCTCGTTAGTTATGTCTTGGGGTGGTGGGGGAGTGTATTTCTCTCTGTCTCCTTTCCTGCTGGATCTGGGGGTGACCAAGCCGTTTGGGTTTAAATGTCAGTTGTCAAGAATGGGACATTTGGGGCACAGCTAAAACTGATTCTGGTGGAGTGATACTTTTTCTGTGAAGATTACTATATAAAGAAAAATGTTTCCAAATCACAAATCTCATTTAGAGAATTATTTTGCGGCTATCACCAGCCACAATAGCTGGGAACGCCACCATGGTCATTCTTTGCCCCGATTCAACAAAGTAGCATTCTAATCCATTAAAAATATCATTGAGGCCGGGCTCGGTGGCTGAGCCTGTCATCCCAGCACTTTGGGAGGCTGAAGTGAGTGGATGGCCAGAGCCCGTGGGTTCAAGATCAGCCTGGGCACTTGGCAAGACCTCGTCTCCAAAATAGAAATAAGTAAAAAATCAGCTGGGTGTGGTAGCGCGCACCTGTGGTTCCGGCTACTTGGAAGGCAGAGGGGGAAGGATCATCGGAGCCCAGCAAGTTGACCCTGGGGTAGCCGTGAGCATGCCCCTGCACTCCGGCCTGGGCCACAGAGTGAGAATCTGACTCAAAAAAAAAAAAAAAAAACCAAATCATTGAACTTGAATCTGTAATAATCATCTGAGACGATTATCAGTTACACAGGAATTATTCTGGAGTGAATTTTTGAGTGAGTAGGTGTGGTTTAGGTATCTCTTAATCTTCTCACATCTAATTACAAATAGGTCTGTTTCTAAGTATTGTGCATCTCCTTTCTAAAAATAAGGCCACAATGGCTGTATATCTCCTGTGCACTGTCCTCTGACACCGCACGAATAGAGGAGTCCACAGACGCCGATACTCTCAAATAACAGCAAGTGTCCTTGAGGTTTGTTGGGCTAGTACGATGTGCCAGCACAATTCTAGATGGTGAGGTACGACGTTCTTGGGAAGAATGTCTCGTTTCTTCACAGTCAGTAGGAGTTTACAAGCACTTCCATGTATATGCCTGTTTTTATTGGCACAATAACCTCGTGAAGCAGATAGGACAGCAGTCATTACTGCCCTCCTACAATTAAGAAGAAAACCTGGGCTCAGATGTCCTATTGGCAGATCTAGCATCAGAATCAGGGTCTCCTGATATCCCGAGCACATAACCCGGAGGTGGTGAGTCTAGCGTCACAATCCCTGTCTCCTGGCCTAGCACTAGTGCTGTTTTCACGATCCCGTTTCCTGAGTCAGACATTATTTTGAGGCACAGGGTGCTTGGAAGTAAGCCTGTTTCTAAGCCTTGTGTGTTGTGTGCTTGGCGGGAAGACCCCTAGCAAGACCCACCACAAGGGGACTCACTGTTTTCCGCCAGTTTCCCTTTCTTTATACTAACTCTGAGGGCTTTTTGCTTCTTGCTCTGTCTCCTGTCCTGTATCTATTTTTACATTCCCTCTTTGTATCCAGGTGACATTCTTGAAAGGCTTTTCGAGGAAGTCCCTATTACCTAGATCCTCTCCAGTGTCGTCTTGATTTGATAACTAAGCTAGTGTATTTAATGATATGCCCTCAGGTAGAATGACTGGATGTGGAATTCTATTTATAATAGTCTGGACAAAGATACTGTCGATGGGAAGAAGGAAAGCGAGACTTTTAATATACTTGTTCTTACGTATTTTATTTTATTAGCCCACATGATGTGAAGGAGGAAGGCGCAGTCCTCGTGCCACTCCAGGCGTCCTTTCCTTCGTTTTCTCACTCCTGGGATGGGCTGTCAGGTGCAGCCACAGGCCTGTCTGTGAATGAGGGGTGATGGTGGAGGAGGGGCGGTAGATGCCAGGCCAAAAACAGCACTGGGAAGTGTGCCACTGCCAGGGACGCTGCGTGAAGGAGACCTCAGAGAAGATCATGCCCCGGGACGGAGCCGCATCCCCAAGACATCAGAGAGACCTGCAAAGTCTCAGCAAGATGAGGTGAGGGTGGCGTTCTGTGAAGTCAGGCTGAGATCTTCGTCTTATCTGAGGGCAGCCCAAGCTGGCGTGACAAAGTCACCCAGAGCAGTGGTTCTCAAGGTTGAGCAACTGAATCACCTGGATGGAAGGCTTGTGAAAATTGATCGCAGAATCCTACCACCAACGTTTTTGGTTGAAGAAGTCTGAGATGCCAGCTGGGAACCTGGCTTTGAAAGTGACTGATGAGACGTGACAACTGTCAATAATGGCAGGTGTATAGCCAGGAGACAACGTGCATTAGGTTCTCTCTCTCTGTGTGTGTGTATGTGTGTGTGTTCCCTCTCTTCATCCCCCCTCCTGTTTTCTCATTCTTCCTTCCTTCTCTCTCCCCAAATCCCTTTACTGAGTGATTACCCCTGATTCTCAGAGCCTAAAATGCTTAGTCATGCAGCCTCTCATCTGAGTCAGAATGACAAAAAGGGAGTGATCCCAGGCTAAAAATAGCCCGTGGCCAAGCCATACCTGAGGTCAGCCTGAATTGAGACATCAGTGCCATCTGCCTCTCTGGAGTCCCGCCGTGTCATGTCCAGCCCACACAGGGAGGGATGCTCCATCAGTGGCGGTGGGTCACAGCCACACACGGGCAGGGTGGAAAGGTGTTCGTGCTTCCTCCTCCTCTACTCTAAAAACAGCAGTGGAAACAGCCTCTGGGTAAATGTCTAAAGACTATGATTTGATGCTGCAGTATGGAAGAGATAAAATACATGGGTTTTGCTTGCTTCTTGACTATTTTTAATTTTTAAAATGTCAGTTTGTGTATAATAAGGAACATTGATTAGCACTTGAGCAAGTTGCATGTTTAACACATTTAGCCTCACAAATACCCAGTAAGGCCTGTAGTAGGATAACTATGCTCTTTATAAATGAAGAAACTGAGGGACAGAGAGTTTGAATAACTTGCTCAAGGACACATGAGTCATAAGCGACAGAGGCAGCTCTGAGCCAGAGCAGCCTGGTGCCAAAACTAGGCTTGCTTTCTACCATCATGCCTGACTGGTTTGTGTTTATCCCCTGATCGGGAGTCCTTCCTGCACCTTAACAAAAAGCCTTGAGCCAAATCGCCCACTGAGAAGATTGCCCACGGTCAGCCAAAGTTGAGGGGAGGGGCATGCCTTCCACAAGATTGCCCTCGCCTCAGACGGAGGGGTCTCCGGGAACCACCCTCACTTCAGACCAGCTGGCTTCAGGTTTGAGGGCCCTCTGGACTCCCTCGGGTGCGATAACTAACTGGAACACCTCACAGAACTCAGGAGGATGCTATACTTGTGATCACAGTTTTGTTACAACCGAAGTACTAAAATTAGAGCCAGCTAGAGGAAGAAGAACACAGGCAAAAGCTGGGAGGGATTCAAGTTGGAAGCTTCTGTTATCCTCACGGACATCACTCTCAGTATTGAAGTGTGAGCACATTCAGAGATCACTGTCCTCCAGGGCAGCTCACTTAAACTTCCACGTCCAGAGTCTTTATGGGTGTTTTGGGGGAATTCTTTTGTTTTTGTTTTTTGCGTAGGCATGCTGGACTGAATCACTGGCAGTGCGGCTGAACCCAGTCTCCAGCCCCCGTCCCTCCCTGGAGATCAGGCTGGTACCATGTGGTACAGAACCCCAACCCTCTAATCACAGGTTGGTCACCTCATCAGCACAAACTCTCAAGTGTGGCCGGAGCCAATCACGAATAACCCAGCATGCCAGTTAATCAGGGGCATCTCAAAGGCTTAGCAGTTACCTCCCAGGAACTTGGGACAAAGGGACAAGAATTCAGCTGCCCTTTGTCCCCAAATTCTTATTACACAAGAGCCGCGCAGGGAGGTGGTGAAACAGGGATGCCTCTTCAGACACACATTTCGTGACAACCTTTTGATCAGCAGCTCTATTTCTGTAGAGCCAGGCAGCAGAGTCACTGTCACAGAAAGGGGAAGAATTTTCTCCTGGTACTTCCACAAATAATCAAGCACTACACAAGAAAGATAATCTGGAGTGGGATAATGCTCTCCAAATGAAGGGGACGCCAAGGCGCTCTGCATGTGAAGACTGCGGGTGAGCCCAGCCCTGCCGTAATTTACCATGAGGTCACACACAGACAAGCCAAACGCAGCAGTGGCATAAAGGGAGGGAGGACCTGCAGTGTGAATCGAAGACCACAGAACTCTGCCAAGGAAGCTTTTGTACACCCATGTAAATCACCGTGCTTGTGAATTGGGGTCCGTTCACATGTAAATGAGAAAATACTTGCGTTAACCACGTCCGCCTCTGTAAAGAATATGTGTCTAGGAACTAAAGACTGTACTGAGGCAATTGCAAACGAGAGGGGGAGAGAGAGCTGTCCTAATCCCGGGAATTTCTCAAATGAAAAGTAATGAGAGGTGGGGTGGGAGAAGGGGAGGGTGAAACATCAGAAGAAGCAATCTTCCATGAAACCCGTCTGCGCCATGAATGCATGTCTTTCCAAATAAGAGCAAGCAGGAGAGAAAAGAGCAAGGAAGCATAAACAAAGGTTTGGGTTTTGAAGGGAAGCATGCTATGCAGGGATGAAGGCTTATTTTAAAGGGCTGGTGCTATTATTGCCTGCATATCACACGCTGTGTTTATAACTCACCCAGAACTTGGGCTTTTCTGTGATGTCCAAGCCCCCTTTTCTCTGAAGTTGAAGCTCCTGAAGGTAGTAAGTTTGGTCAGGATTTCCAGTGTGGAGGAGAGAGAGGTGAAGGAATGCCTGCTTTGGCCCAGCCATGCCCCTGAGTACCTGGGACTGGTTTTGCTTTCTCAATGGCAAGCTTCCGTGACTCTTCACGTACTCACCACAGGGAGGGCAGAACGGGGCATCGGGCTTTCTGGTGGCTGTGGCAGCTGTGGCACTGCTGAGTTCTCCCCATTAGGTCTAATGCTGCTGATTTAAGCGACAAAGGCTGGTGCACAATAACAATGTGCGGGAAAGACTTTCCGTGCCTTAAAATCTAAAAATGGGTTCATACTCAGATGCAGCAACACGCGAAGATTTTAATGGGACGGCCCTGGGTGACAAGGAATGAAGGATGTTCATGGATGCTAAGTGACACTTTGACGTCACGGTGCCACAGCCTTTGCTCGGAAAGCAGCCGCAGATAAAGAGAAAGCAGCCACTGCTGTGCAGCCTGAAAGCCCGGCCGTGGGCCGCAGAGCTGATTCCACCGCCCCTCCCTGAGCTTCGTCGGTCTGTCTGCAGCAGCCGGAGGCAAAACCGTGCTTGGCGGGGAGGACGGTGTCTCTCGGGGAGGCACCGTCTCAATGCAGAAGCAACGGTGTAAAGGAAGCTCCTTTTTTTCCCCACTTTATTTTAGACTCAGTTACCCATGCAGTGACACGCATGTTCGTTACCTGGCATGTTGTGTCGTGATGAGAAGTGGATCTCAGGTGGCCGTTCCCCAGAGAGTAGACGTTGTACCTCATAGGTAATTTCCTTTTTTTGAGTCGGAGTCCACAGGTGAGTGGGGACTTGCTGTGTTGGGTGTCCTGCTTCCGGGTCAGTTCCCTCCGGCTGGCCATCGCCAGCTCCCTCCCTGCTGCTGCAAAGGACATGGTTTCCTTCTTTTTCCATGGCTGTGTGGTGTGGCGCGGCATGTGGATACCCAGCCACTTGTTCGCAGACACTTGGGTTGGCTTCATGATTTTGCTGCTGTTGACGTGCTGCAGGGACCCAAGAGTGAATGCGGGCTGCGTTTTGGTGCGCTGATTTCTGTTCCCCTGCGTGGGCGCCTCGCCGTCGGACGGAGTGCCGGGCCC
>NW_007248763.1:112846-152138 GCF_000164805.1 Carlito syrichta
GCGAGTGGTGCGCCTGGCAAGGTCCAGAAGCCTGACGGGTGAAGGCACGCGCTGGCCACCGCGCCCATCAGGGCGGCGCGGCCCCGGCAGCCCCGGGGACCGCGTGGCCTCGCTGTGTCCGCGTCCCGCAGCTGCCTTCGTGTGCGTGTGTGGCAGAGTCTGGGAGCGGCGCTTGCGCGTGTCCCTGCAGGTTTCGTGTGCCGTCGCGAGGACGTCAGAGCTTGAATTAGAGCAACGAACGAGCATCTGATTTCGTGTTAAAGCGGGCGAGAGTGGAAGTGAAATCCGCGACATTTGGGGCCAGGTTTATGGGGATAATGCCGTGAGGGAAACGGCAGAGTTCCAATGAATTAAACGTTTTTCTGAGGGAAAGAAAGCATCCCTGATGAGGAAAAGTCAGTAGTGAGCAGAACTGACAAAAACTTTGCAAAAATTCATCAAAACGCATCAAATGAGTCATCAAAATCATTGGCTGACTGTGAGAAACATAGCAGGCCAGATAAACATCAGCAGAGAGACAGGAAAATCTGAACTGAAAATCTTGGCATGAGAAAGATGTGTGCAAACGGGGTCCTGAAGGAGCCCATGCAGCACAACAGTGCACCAGCTTACACAGCACTGTCCGGGAGGGAGTCTTTAGTCAGTTAACAAGTAGCTGTATTGGGACCCTCTCCCTTCTCACAAGACCTGGCCTCCAATGACTTTTTTCTTTATCCAGAGATAAAGGAAATATTGCAAGGAAGACATTTTGATGACATTCAGGATATCAAGGGTAATGTGACTATAGCTCCGATGGCCATTCCAGAAAAAGAGTTCCACAATAACTCTGATAGGTACACTAGGCACCGGCGTTGGTGCATAGCTTCCCAGGGAGAGTACTCCAGAGTTGAACCTAGTGATATTCAGCAATGAGGTGTGAAGCACTTTTTCTAGGATGAATTCGTGAACCTAACTGTCATGTCACATATATCACTCTAGAATAAGACTGAGCAGGGCTAAATCTTGGCTTCGCCATATGTTAGCTGTAAGATCCTGGGAAAATTATGTAACCTTCCTAATTCTTGGTTGTGGTGTCTATAAAATGTAAATAACAATGTCAGGCTTATAACATCATTATTCTTATGAATTTCAGGTAATACATGAAGCCCAGTGCCAGACACACAGTAGGTGCTCAAGTGTTAGTTATTTTCTTTATTTACTGAGGGAGAATTTTGCAAGTCTTTTTTTTTTTTTTGAGTTGGAGTCTCACTCTGTCGCCCAGACTGGAGTGCATTGGCCACTCCCGGCCACCGCAGCCTCGACCTGTTGGGCTCAAGTGATCCTTCCACCTCAGCCTTCCAAGTAGCCGGAATTACAGGCATGCGCTACCACGCCCAGCTGATTTTTTGATTTGTTGTAGAGATGAGGTCTCACTGCCCAGGCGGGTCTCGAACCCACGGGCTCAGGCAATCCACTCACCTCAGCCTCCTAAAGGTGCAGGATTACAGGCTGAGCCACTGAGCCCGGCTTGTAAGTCTTATTCACCTTATTCTTGATATTTGTGATTCATTTCTCAAGTTCAGCCACTACCGAAGTTATATCACAACCAAATATGTAGAAAGGGAGAAATAATGTAGTCCCTGATATGATATTTTCTTACGAATAAAGAACTGAAATAAAAAGCAGGTATTATTCTGAAAAAGCTCAGTGTTGCTATCCTGAAGGTAGGAGCTGCAAAGCTTTGGGCCACTGCCACTCACCCCTCGTTCAGCTGTTCGGCTCAGTGTTTTTGCCAGTTAAAAAGGCCCTTGAGTTTCACCTGCTTGTTCTTGCTTCTCTGCCTAACCCCCCTGGAGCAATTTCCCCCCCAAGTCCAGCCCTCCTGGTCTCTGCTGCAGCCATGGTCTTCTCAGCTCTTGTCCAGCCCTCCCTGACTCTGCCCACCGTGCCCTCCAGAGCCGGTCCTCAGGGTGGGCTGGTGGATCGGTTGCTGTCTGCTCCCTTGTGTCTAACAGGCCCAGCCCCTTCTCCTGTGAACGTGCCAGGCGCTGACTCCACCCCTGCCTTCCTCTTGCTGTCGTCGGCTTCTCAGTCTTGCTGATTCATCGAAGACTCTGATCACTGGTCAGGACTCCATCTCCCTGTCCAGTCAGGCTTAATCGGCCGGTGCAGGGTCACATTGGCATTCAACACCCTGGGCCTGCTTGCCTCCTCTTTCTTGGCCTTTGCCGTTCCATCTCGGGACCAACTCCACATCTACCCCTGGGCCTCTCCACCACCATCTCCCAGATCCATAATCCAAGCCTTTGGTGTTTTGTCTGAAACCCCCTCTTCCTCCAGGGTGCTTGCTCCACTGTTCACACCACGACCATTTTCTGATACCTCTTCCACTTCATCATTCCCTCCCATTCATTGGTCTCTCTGGTCAACGCCCAAGCATCTTTTAATAGTATCCTCATCTGTCTCAGATTCCAAGGTTTATTTTCCAATGGGACTCTTGCCAACTTTCATAATTTCCTCTGTCTCTGCGCTTTCATCACACCCATCATATAAAACACGAATTTTTATTTCCTATTGTTCTGTTTACTTTGTGCCTGTTCCTGACCAGTGGAATGCTGATGAAGAAAAAACATATATCAAAGTAGACAATATCAATTGGCGATCTATTTATATATTAGTTGGTGACCTATTTATGGTCACCAACTACAAAGAGACCCTCAATACTGCCTGACAGCCCGAATCAGCTGCTTATAATATTCCAATCAAGTAATTGTCCCATACTCCGTGATAGTATTCCACATTGTTGCCCGAGTCCCTAAATCTCAGCTATCCCTCTGTCCCTACCTCCGTGTACTTTGTAAACAAGTGAGTAGTCATGAGGATGCAAGACCAAGCCTGCAATCAAGTGCTGCTCATATCAGTGTTATTAAGCCTGACAACCTGTGACTGATGCCAGTCCTTTTCTCCCCTCCTCCTGGCGGCAGAGAAAAGCAGACCCTCCTCATAATGAATCGGGCTTCTCCACCTGAGCTGCGTGCTCCCCCCACCCACTGCTTCCTCTGGAACTTTGAACTGTCAGCTCTCCTTCCTCTCTCATGTGTAGTCAATGTCTTTCTTTCAACAAGAATTCTTCAACTGCAGCAGAATTATTGATTCTTCTCCCCACACCCACCCAATAATGCTTTCTCATTTTCCTGATGTCACCACTATTCACCCAGTTGCCCATGACAAACTCCTCAGAGACTTTCTTGTTTCTCTTTCTCTTCCATGTAATCTATCAGCAAGTCCCAACGGCTCTGCATCCGCCGCTTAGCTGAACCTGATAGCCCCACACCGTTTCACTGTTACAGCTCTCTCACCTGTACTTCACAGGATCTATCTAAGAGGTCTTGCTGTTTATTTTTGTTGGATTTTACTTCTTGTAACAGACTACTTACTTCAAAGTTTTAATGAGATCATTCAGTTTCCTCTTTTGAAAACTCTAATACATTCCTCTTATGATTACAATAAAATTTAATGTCTTTTTGGGGGCTAGCAGGCGATGCCTACCTTTTGGATTTTATTTTCTGCCACTTCCCCTGGCTGCCACGCTCACTGGCTATGAGCCTGCCCTTTGGAAACACCGCATTGTGTGTTCCTGCTCAAAGTGCCCTTTTCTTTGAATATTGTTGTTTCATATCATTTCATGACTGGCTCCTTGCTAAAATGTTAGCTCCTCACCAAGACCTTCTCTTTTCTTTTCTTTCTTTCTTTTTTTTTTGTTTGAGTTGTAGTCTCACTCCATCACCCAGGCTGGAGTGTACTGGCATGCTCATGGCCACACCAGCGTCAACCTTCTGGGTTCCGGCACCTCAGCCTTCTGAGGAGCCGGAACTACAGGTGCACGCTACCATGTCCGGCTAATTTTTTATTTATTTGGGAGACGAGCTCTCGCCAAGTTGCCCAGGCTGGTCTCAAACCCGCAGGCTCAGGCAAACCACTCACTTCAGCCTCCCCAGACTGAGCCACTGAGCCCGGCCACCAAGACCTTTTCCAACCACTCTATGTAAATAACATTCCATCACCCCAATATCGCTCTCTGAAATTTTCTTCACAGCATTTATCATCAGTTGAAATTAATGCTGTTTGCTTATCGTTTATTTCTATTTACCCCAAGCAGATGCCAAACTCAGTAAGGATCAGGAGCTAACCTGTCTTACAGCTGTTCAAGCTATACCTCTCAACAGAAAAACAAAACAACTGCACCTCCCTCTTTCCAACTTCCTTTTTTTTCTTTCTTTCTTTTAAAGACGTGGGGTGCAATTCAGGGTTAGGTGTGCAACCTCTTTTCAGCTTTCATCAGTTGCTACTTTATTTTCTCTTCCCAGCTGCACATCCTGCACTCTCAACTTTCAGGACCTTTTCTGCAGTTGTCCTTTGGGCTATACGTTTGCTCAACACCACCGTGGAAGGGAATCAGGGAATACATGCAGACGTTTATTTTTACTCAGTTCTTTGTCCCTCAAATGGAATACTGGCAGATCTTATAATAACTCACACATCAAGAAGGATTTTCTTCCCCGCCTAACAAAGTAAGAAACAAATGAGCACATATCTTGCTGAAATTGGATTCAGTCTTTTTTCGTGGGGCAAGATTTTAGTTGGATCCTAGAATCTCAGAAGAGTAGAATAGAGGGAGAGATGAGTTTTTTTGCACATGTAAAAAAAGTTTTCAAAATAATCTTGACCACTTTTGGATTTGTGTGTAAGTTAGACATGCAAACCTACACATATGGGCGAGGGGTGTGAGTGTGTGTGTGTGTGTGTGTGTGTGTGAGAGAGAGAGAGAGAGAGAGAGAGAGAGAGAGAGAGAGAGAGACCAGAATTGTCTGTGTAGGACTGGTCAATGGAGACAGTAGTGTGAATGGTTTTGGGAATCAGAGAAGGCTTATAGACATTGCAAGAGTCAAGCAAATCTCTAAGCATTCCCTCAAGTCACAATGAAGTCTCCCTTGCCTGGAGTTTTATTCGTAGGAGATGTCTTTTAGCTGCCAGTTCCCACACAGCTCCAACACAATGAAAACATCAGGTCCTACCCTGAGATGCCGAACTGATTGAAATGCTTTCTTAGTCATTCCAAAAGAAGGAACAGTGTCAAACTGTGGTATACAATTCATGTAATTATTTGGAGATTGATAATCTCTGTTTGGTATACCTGGTAATTCTATATCAATCAACCCCTTGAGTCACAAAAAACTCTGTATTTCTAGATAACAAAGAATTCATTGTCTTGCCAGCTGTTTCTATAAGTCTCTGGAACTTGATATTTAGCTATACAAGTTTACTGGTTCCATAATTCTTCTATATTAAGTATAAAGTAAGATTTTATCGGGGTCAAGACTTGTTTATTACAGTCACTATATTGATGCCAGTGCCTAAGCTACTTCTGGGTACATTTTCTTAACAATTTGAAGGAGTCACTGTGAATTTTTTAAATAGTGGTCTATCGAGCAGCCTGTATATCTATAGTTTCTTGTGGTGGGAAAAGTCAGCAAGCTCTTTAAGAAGAAAGCATCTTCAAAATGTTCAAAGTACTAGGAGGTCTTTGTTTGCAGATACTTTTTAATGTACTTGTAAAGAAATGTCTTGAATATATGATTAAATGGAAGTAAATTACTTGAAAATTTTTTCTCAGATCTGTTGATTCCCCAGAATACCTTGTCTGTTTTTGCATGGTGTTACTACTAGAACGTGGGTGGGGAAATTGTGTTGGAGCCCGTTTATACTGTGGATTCCTCAGGCTGAAAACTGTCAGTCAACTACTGCCCATTATGTCTTTTTCTCCTTATCAAACTGTAGATGAAGAAATGAGTTTAGCTTCTTGTGTTACAGTGATATTGTATGGGTATGTAATTTTCTCACACTGGGAAGATTAAACTTCCCATAAGATTAAATTGTAATACTTATTGCTTTTCTTTGTTTTGAATCATTCTACAGTCCTATATGCCTGTGCTCCTTTGAAGGCATTTCTGCAGGGTAAATTATAACAGTTTTGAGTAGGAGAACTGAGAACACATAGTGAAAGTTAATGAAGAGGCGGGTCCAAAGAATAGATTAATTTAGAACGGAACTTTACATGCAGGAACAACCCTCTCCTGATCAGGGAATCATAGTCGAGGAAGGATAAGCTTCAGAGGAAGCTGACATGAAAAAGTGAGGCAGAGCTGTGTCATAAAATCTGAGTGCTTGAAGTCATTGGTTTTAAGAGTGTCACCTACTCAGAGTTAAGATGGGTAATGTAAACAAATGTGGAGCCTGTGGAGAAATTTTCTTGTTCAAAGGTTTGTGATTGTGCCAGCTCATTGGCCACGACCAAGGTGGCAGGAGTGGAGGAACTTTGGATGTGAGCTCACAGAACTCCAGAACATTGACTGGTGCATCTAGGAGGCTTTTCCTTAACCACCTTCTTCATTCCCTCCTATGCCAGAAGTACAATCCTCTGCTATTCAAGGCTCAAGCATAAATTTTATCTGATAACTGTCTTATTTTTTTAAAGATGGGTGGTACAATCTAGGGTTCGATTTACAAATGTTGATAATGCAGGAACCCTTGTTGACGAGGTGTGCTGTCTGATAACTATCTAAACAAGATTATGTCTAAACAAGAAAGCGCTATGTTCTACACAGACATTACTCAAGTTCAGCTTCAGTTGAATATGAAGGTTATATTAGAATTTCAACATATATAATTTAGAACGTAAAACCTTGGAGAACAAACAAACCTCTGTTGTGGGGAAAAACAAAAACTAAAGTTGAGCTCTGTATCTTAGGAGAAGTGTTGGCAGAAAGAGAAGCTATTTAAGTTACCTTGTCTTAAAGTAAGAATAACTCATATACGGTAGAAAGGCTCATAATATGTTCACAAACAGAACACCAATAGCCCATGTATAATAGATATTCAGCAAGTATCTGTTGACTGAATGAAGACAGTAATTCCGAGGCATGAAGCTACACTTCTGTTGAGATATAACAGTATAGACGTTCTCAGTCCAGATGAGGAAGTGTACTGATGCGAAAGAGAAGAGAAAGAACCTGTAAGAAATGCTGCAAGGCTGGAAGATCCACCTCTTCACCTCCTGACAGGGCACAGAGAAACCCTGCAGACACGCCAGGAGCTCGACGGCCTGGGATGAGCGTGAGAAAGGAGCCCTCATGACCTGCGTAGTGGGCCAGTGCAGTCTGTCAACAGGCTTCAGAAGGCCTGCCTTGGTGACAAGGTGTCATTTGCCTCCACCTTCAGTCTTCCCTCCTAGGTGAGGGATGACGCCAGTCCCTGGGGTACGCTGGGGCGAAAAGCAGGCACCGCCACTGGCCTCATGCACCCCGTGAACCGAATGGAGGCAGACACATGGGCAAACGCAAAGCAACATCTTGAGAAGCCTGGCAAAGGAAAACACTCAGCAACTCTTAACATCCTGGGCGTGTGAAAACGGCCAGTTTCCTATCTATACCACAAAGCCCCTGATGGCTTTTATAGGAGCCTCTGCTTTCTGGTCTGATGTGTAAAGAGCTTGGACGTCATCACTCTCATCCTCACAGCAGCATCAACAACTATCTGAACAAACTGAAAATCGGCCACTTTCCCAGAGAATTCAGGCCACAGGGCAGACTGCTGCTCTGAAAAATGGAGAAACAGAGAAGTGTATGTAGAAAACCATAGCTTGCAGGGAGCAGAAGCCCCAGCGGAAGCCAATATTGGTAGAAACAATAAGCCATAATCAACAAATTATAGAAGCTCAGTGTGGAGTAGCATAAGAGTTGAAAAAAATCCAAAGGGCAGCCCAGGCTTGGGAATGGGCGGCACACCTTGGTGAACCTACCAGGTTCTCACTGTGAAGATGGGAGGAAAATGTCTCCCTGTGGAAGCAGGAAAATAATCGTTCTGAAGCACACCCAGTGCTTTTGGTTCTCCTTCACAAGGCCTGCTCGGGAGGAACACTGTGTCACCAAAGCCCAACCCACCTGGGCTGAGGGGGAAACCCGACTCCAAGGCCATCTATCCTTTTGCAAGGGGGAAGGGACATAGGAAATCCAGGCTCACCAAAGACCGAGTCCTAGTCATCGGACTAAAGAATGCTTCTGCCTGCACACACAACGCACCAGCAGCTCGAGAGGACTTCTGCATAGCAACTGGCATGACAGCTGAGAGAACGACAGGCCTCAGACCCTGTGAATGTGGCTCTAGGAGTGCTCAGAGACAGTAGGAGAGACAACTCCCAGGGCAGTGGAGGACATTTCAGCCTCGGACACGACAGCGACAGCAAATGGCAGACACAGCCCAACTCCTAACCCTAAAATCACACCTAGATTCCTCTCTACCTCACTTTTGAAAATCTGATGCGTCATGTCTCGCTCTCAACAAAAATTACCAGACATGCTGAAAGTATCATCTGAAGGAATAGAACAAGCATCATAACCAGACTCAGATAAAGTAGAGATTTTGGAATTTTAATCTGACTGGGAATTTAAATGAACTGTGATCGATACTCTCAGGACGCCAGCGACAAAGTGGACAACCCGAAGAGCAGGTCGGTGATGTAAACAGAATGGAAACCCTAAGAAAAGAAGTTCTGGAAAGGAAAAGCTCTATATTATACACGATGAAGGCCTTCAGTGGGCTAACCTGTAGGTTGCCCATGACCAAGAAAAGAACGCATGTGCTTGAAGGAGGGTTAGTAGAGACTCCCAAATCTGCAATGCAGAAAAAAGAATAATTAAGACTGAATGGAGTTTCCAAGGACAGCGAGACAATTGCAAACATTGTATGTGCCATGGGAATACCAGAAGGAACAAAAGAAATATTTGGCATAATGCTGACTGAGAATTTTTCAAAATTAATGGCAGATACTAAACCACAGTTCAGGGAGGGTCAGAGAACACCAAGAAGAATAAGTACCAAGAAGCTACACTGAAGCATATTGTGTTCAAACTGCAGAAACTGAAAGACAAAGAGAAACTCTTAAGAGAAGTCACAAGAGGAAGAAGGAGACATCTTGCCTACAGACAAGCAAGGATAAGAATCACATTGCATTTCTCTTCAGAAACCATGCAAGCAAAAAGAAAATAGAGTGAAGTGTTTAAAAGGGTTGAAAGGAAAACAACAACAACAAAAAAAAACTCACCAACCTAGAATTCTATGCCCAGTGAAATTATCCTTCCAAAGCAAAGGAGAAATACTTTTTCAGAAAAACAGAAACTGAGGGAATTTTTTGCTAGTAGATTTGCATTGCATGGAATGTTAAACGAGTTTAAAATAAATGTTAAAAGGAAAGGAAATTATATTGATTAGATGCTTAGAACTACATAAAGAAAGGGAAAAGGTTAGAGAAGGCATAAATGGAAGTAAAATAACATCTTTTATTTTCTTCATTCTCAATTGATCTAGCAGATAGCAGTTTATGTAAAAGAATAAGAGGAACAATACATCAGGTGGTCACAGGTCACATTTGTGAATAAGTGAAATAAGGACAGCAGTATTATAAGACACGAGGTGGAAGAATTCAGAATGCTCTTTTGTGAGTTGTTGACGCCGTTATGTAATGATGGGCATGGGTTAGTTATTAGTGTTTATTGAAAACTCCAGGGAAATCAATAAAAAATGTTTTTAAAAAATATAATTTGGGCCAGGCTTGGTGGCTTAGCCTGTCACCCCAACACTTTGAGAGGCCGAGGCAAGTGGGTTGCATGAGTCCGCGGGTTCGCCATCAGCCTGGGCAACTTGGTGAGACCTCGTCTCTATGATCAAAAAAAAAAAAATTGTCTGGGGGTCATAGTACACGCCTGTAGTTCTGGCTACTTGGAAGACTGAGACAGAAGGATCGCTGGAACCCAGCGGGTCGATGCCGGGGAGGCCATGAGTGTGCCCAGGCACTCCAGCCTGGGCGACAGAGTGAGACTCCAACTCAAAAAAATAAAAAAAAGTACAAAGAGAAGAAAAGAAATAGAATCATGTAAAATGCTTACTAAAAACCAAAGAAGGCAGAAAAAAAACAGAAGACAATAAGGAAACAAAGAACAAGGTCAACAAATAAAAACAGGTATAGATAGGATCACTATTAACCCAGCTGAATCAATAATTACTTTAAATATGAATGAGCTAAATATACACATTAAGTACCTACAGCAGGAGTGAGGGCCGCCCAGAAGCCCAAACTTTACCTGCATGCAGCCTACTTAGGTAATAAATCTTCACTCGTACCTCACAGCTCTATAATAAACAAGCAAATTACAAAAAAAGACATGAGATTAGGTAAGTGATTATATTATATATTATATATATATAGTACTGTGCAATTTAAATATATTAGTAGTAAGGCCAAGCAGAAGGATCTTGCTGGAGCCCAGCAGGTTGAGGCTGCGGTGGTGTAAGCAGGCCACTGCACTCCTGCCTGGGCAGTGGAGTGAGATCCGACTCAAATAAATAAATTAATTAAAAGTTTACAAGCTGTGCTCTTAAGAAGTGATGACTACAGTTGTGTGCAAACGGTACCCTGATTTATAGAACAACCCTTTGATGATAATGCCTACCTTTACCTTGGAAACTCTGGCTCAGGATGTAAGAATTAAGAAATTGACCTATTTGCCCTAAATGTAATATTAATCGATATACTGCTAGCAGTGCTATGTTTTGTGGAAGAAAATATAAAATGTTAAAATGAAATCTGTCACAAGCCAAGAAAATTTTTATTTAACTAGACCATTCAGTTTACTTGTAGACATATGGTGACCTTATTTAACTACATTTGTTTTTGTTTTGGGAGGTTTTTTGAGTTGGAGTCTCACTCTGTTGCCCAGGCTGGAGCACAGTGGCACACTCACGGCCACCCCCGTATCGACCTGCTGGGCTCCAGCAATCCTTCTGACTCAGCCTCCCAAGTAGCCAGAACTACAGACACACGCCACCACACCCGGCTAATTTTTTTTGTTTATTTATTGTAGAGACAAGGTCTCGCCAAGTTGTCTGGGCTGGTCGCAAACCCACGGGCTCAGGCAATCCATTCACCTCAGCCTCCCAAAATGCTGGGATGACAGGCTGAACCACCAAGCCTGACCTACATGTTAATGCTTTGATAGATTCTCTAAATGTCAGTCGACTGCTATCATTCTTACATATGTATATATATAAACACACACATACCTAAAAAAAAGACAGAGATTGTAGAGTATTAAAAAACAAGTCCCAGCCAGGGTCGGTGGCTCAGCTGTAATCCCGCGCCTTGGGAGGCTGAGGTGAGTGGATTGCCTGAGCCCGCGGGTTTGAGACCTGCCTGGGCAGGCGAGACTTCATCTCTACAATAAATAAAAAAATTAGCCGGGCATGGTAGCACACGCCTGTAGTTCCAGCTCCTTGGAAGGCTGAGGCGGAAGGATCGCCGGAGCCCAGCTGGTCGAGGCTGCTGTGGCCGGGAGTGGCCACTGCACTCCAGTCTGGGTGACAGACTGAGACTCCAACTCAAAAAAAAAAAAAAAAGTCCCAGCTATATATTGTCTATAAAAATCCTACTTTAATTTTAAAGATGTTTACAAGCAGAGCAGTGCCATAGAACATACAACAAGAGTAGACAGTGCAAACTATGGACTTTGGGTGATAATGACGTGTCATTGTGAGTTCACCAATTATAGCAAATGTACTGCTCTAATGGTGGATGTTGATAATGGCTCTGTGTGTGGGGGAATGGGGGATATGGGAGATCTCTGTACCCTTCTGTTTACTTTTGCTGTGAACCTAAAACTGCTTTAAAAATTGAAATTTATTTTTTAAAGAGTAAATTACTAGAGAAAGATATACTCTGTGAATACTTTATACTCTGTGAATACTAATCAAAAGAAATCTGGACTAACTATATTAATTTCAGGCGAAGCTGATTTCAGAGCAAGAAAAATTATAGTAACCTCTCAATATTATCTTTTTCAGCTGAGTTCAATTTCTTTAACTTTTCTTCCTGTTTTAAGGTCCGTTAGCTGTGTTTCTGACATTCCTCCCCAAATTTTTCCTATTTTAGAGCCCAAAGTTAAAAATGTGTTGTCTTACATTGTTTAATAATGTGGTGCCATTTTACTTATTTAAGAGGCACACTATCTCTCCTTTCATCTACGCTGAAGCATTAATACATGTGCAGTGCCAGTGTCATCTGCTGCGTGGTATATCTGTAGTGTTCAGTGGCATGTTTGGCTCCTACTCGCCTAGTGTGGTACACAGTAGTACAAATAACGGTGCAGTAATACTTAACCAACTCACAGCAAGCACTTCTATAATGCATTGTGTGATTTAGTTTTCATAAGTGACAAATACTAGTACCAGTATTATCCCCATTGCAATTGATGGGATACCAAACTTCTGAGAAGCTATGGAAATTAGCCAAGCTTGCTGAGTTCAAGTGGCAGAACTGGGCTTGAACCGGGCCCTGCTGGACTCTAGAGCCCACACACTTAACCACTACCCCTTACCGTTTTGCATCTGAAGGGCTATATTATCATCACAATAATATTTCATTTTCATTTCCCGCATCTGGCTCGCATTCTTGGAATATATTAGCCCTCAAGAGAATTGCTGTTTTAATTTTCCCTTGTTTGTTATATTTGGCATTGACTGTACTGTGCTCTTCAGCTTCTCCTTGGCCTCCTAGCTTCTGGTGGCTCAAACTCTCATTCCTTCGCTCAGACTAGACCACTGAGGTCTTTCCCTTACAGCTTTGTGCTTTCATTCCACATTTCATATGACTTAGGTTTGGAAAAGGGTCATCCTGATACTTTGAATTGGAATCATGGGCAGTGTGAGGAGACAGTTGACTTAAAATATCTGGTGTTTTCATTCAGTGTAAGGCTATGATTAGTTTTTTTTACAAGTGGCATAGCTTAAGAAACATATAAATTGCTGTGATCGACCACCATGCATCCTTGTCTTATTCCTGTTCTTAGGGGGAATGCTTCCATTCTGCCCATTGAGCAAAATTTTGGCTGTGGGTTTATCATAGATGGCTCTTTCTGTTTTGAGGAATGTTCCTTCTATGCCTAGGTGCTCAAGGATTTTTATCAAGAAGGTTGCTGGATTTTGTCAAATGCTTTTTCTGTGTCTAATGATATAATTATGTGGCTCTTACTTTTATTTTTCTGTGTCTAATGATATAATTATGTGGCTCTTGGTTTTATATCTGTTTTTATGCTGAATTACGATTATGGTCTTGCGAATGTTAAACCAGCCCTGCATCTCTAGAATGAAACCCACTTGTTCAAGGTCAATGATCCTTGAGATGTGTTATTGGATCCCGTTTGCTAGAATCTTTGTTGAATCTACATTCATCAGGATTGGCCTATAATTCTCTTTCCTTATTGGGTCTTTGCCAGATTTGAGTATCAGTGTGATGTTGGCTCCATAAAATGAGTTGAGGAAAATTTCCATCTTTTTTGATTGTCTGGCATACTTTCAATAAGGTTGGTATCAGTTCCTCTTTGTATGTCTCATAGAATTCAGCTAAGAAGCCATCTGGTTTAGGCCTTTTTTTGGTGGAAAGATTTATTATGATTGAGTTGATTTCCTGGATTGTTATTGGTTGGTTTAGAGTTGCAATTTTTCTTATTTCAACCTTGGGAGTTTGTGTGATGTCATAAAGTCCTCCATTTCCTTTGGGTTTTCTAGTTTATTTGCATACAGGTTTTTATAGAAATCTCTGATAATCTTTTGAATTTCCTTAGGGTCATTTGTGACTTCACCTGTTGTGTTTCTAATTATATTTATCTGGGCTGTCTCTCATAGGTTTTTTTTTGTTGTTGTTTTTAAGGCAGTCTGGCCAGGGGACTATTAATCTTATTTATCCTTTCAGAGAACCAGTTTGGGGTCTTGTTGATCCTTTCTATGAAATTGTTGTCTTCTATGTCCTTCAGTTGTGGTTTTATCTGGGTGATGTGGAATTTGCTGCTGAGCTTAAGAATTAAGTGATCTTGCCTTTCCAGCTCCTTTAGGTGTGTCATTAGACCATCTACTTGTAATCTTTCTGTTTTCTTGATGTATGTATGTAGAGTTATAAATTTCATTCTTGGCACTTCTTTCATGGCATCCCAGAGTCTGACAAGATGTGTCTTTGTTTTCATCGTTTTCAGGAATATTTTTATTTCTGTCTTGATTTCTGTGTTGACTCAGAAGTCGTTCAGCAGCAACTTCTTTAGTGTTCATGTCTTTGTGTGTTTTGGAAGGATCTTGTTGACAGTGATAGGTATTTTTACTGGACTGTGATCTGATATTATTTTGATCTTTTGAAATTTGTTCACACTTTATGTTTGGGAATGAGATCAGTCTTGGAGTATGTTCCATGTGCTGATGAGTAGAATGTATACTCCATAGATTGGGGTGAAGTGCTCTGAAGATGTCTATTAAGTCCATTTGATTGAATGTTAAATTGAGGTTCTGGATCTCCTTGTTTGTTTTTTGCCTCAATGAGCTGTCTAAAGCTGTTAGTGGGGTATTTATGTCGCCAACTCTGATTGTATGAGAAGCAATGTCTTCTCTTAGTTTTCTTAGTAGTAGTTTAATAAAACCTGGTGCTCCTGTTTTGGGTGCATACATGTTTAGAATGGATATTTCTTGCTGGTGGATTGAGAGTTTTATCATTATGTATGTAGTGTTCTTCTATGTTCTTTTCAACTTTTGATGGTTTGAAGACTGCTTTGTCTGATATCAGAGTGGCTACACCTGCCCTCTTTTGTTTTCTGTTCACCTGAGAGTTCATTTTCCAGTCTCCAACATGAACCTGTGTGTGTCCTTTGCTGTGAGATGAGTTTCCTGGAGGCAGCAAATTGATCATGCTTTTTTATCCACTTTGCCACTCTGTCTTTTCAGTAGTGCATTTAGTCTATTCATGCTCAGATTGATTATTGAAATGTGAGAGTTTTCCCTCTCATAGGGTTCTTATGAGGTCACTTTGTTTCCTTTCTACTTTTGTATTTATGTGTGTGTGTGTTCATTTCATAAGTGCTGTGTATACTCTGCTAATTCTGTGCTTGCCTGTGTTTTTGCAATGGGTATGCAGGGTGTGTTCTTTGTGCCACAACAGGCATCCCTTGAATCTGAGACTTGTATAGCGCTATATGGGAAATCAAGTTTGTTCTTAACCTTACTTCTTAACCTTACTTCTTCTCACGTTTTACCCAAGTACAACATAGCTCTGATAGTTTAATATAAATCTTACAAATAGTAAAAATGAGTGAGTGAGCAGAGAATTTGTTGAAAAAATGGCAGAATTGCACCCAACTGTAAAAAATAAATGTGAATTTAGCATCTCCAATAAGCATTTGGCTAAAGTTAAAGTGTTACCGTTAAAAAGTTAATTTAATAGCCGGGCTCGGTGGCTCAGCCTGTAATCCTGCGTTTTGGGAGGCTGAGGTGAGTGGATTGCCTGAGCCTGTGGGCTCGAGACCCACTTGGGCAACTTGGTGAGACTTCATCTCTACAATAAAAATCAAAAATTAGCCAGGCGTGGCAGCACATGCCTGTAGTTCCAGCTACTTGGAAGGCTGAGGCGGAAGGGTGGCTGGAGCCCAGCAGGTCGAGGCTGCAGTGGCTGGGAGTGGCCACTGCACTCCAGTCTGGGCGACAGAGTGAGACTCCAACTCAAAAAAAAAAAAAAGTTAATTTAATGTTTCTATTCAAGCTTGCATAAAAAGAAAATATAAAACACCAGCCTCCCCTCAATATGTGTTTCTTTTTTGTTTGAAGATTCGATGTGGAACAATTTGAAGTAAACATGGAAATTTTACTTCCTTCTTGAAATAACTTAAATATGTGACTGAGAGACAGACTAGGTGCTTTGATGAAAGAAGTATTTCAGACCGCTCTTTTGTGTAGTGGCCCAAGTCCTCTTTGCACCCCAGAGCACATGGCCTGCCACAGGAGAGGCGGTGTGGGTAAGAGGTGGGCCTTTTCTTGGAAAGTGGGAGAGGAGAACTGTTAAAGGGAGGTGAGACAGGAGTTGCATGCTACTCAGCCACAAGTTCTCAGGCAGGTCTGTTCAGGAAAGCCTACCTACAGAAGCTGATGTTCCAGAAGTGGATTGCCTTCACACGGACCCTGCTTGCAAACTTTTATAACATTTTCAGGGGTACACATAGCTAGTTTGAAGATCACTGGATATATAGAATGAATGCAAGTGTGGTCAACATTCTTGCAACTTTTCAGTGAATAAAAATCTTGACGGCATTCATAGAAATAAAGTCCTTCTTATAAGGACTTCAAATATGTATTAACTGAATGCAGTGACTATAACTGCAATTTAATTCAAGTCACATTGGCTACCATCTAAGATGGATAGAATAAGTGATACACCCCCAAATCAAGGAAACTTGACAATTTATGTCATTTAATTAATGCATTAGCATCTACTTCCTGATATATGCAAAAGATGTGTGTGTGTGCGTATATATAAAATTATATTAATCCTTTCTAATCTGTTGTTCTGCTATAAGTTACAACTCTGAAGACTATTTTAAAAACAAAAGTAGAGGAAAGAAATTTTAAGTTACATTAAAATACTGCAGTTACAGATACAACAAAAATATTGACAGATGTGGAGATAAAATCCTGGGTGTGGCAGTTTATGTATTATAAAGGAACAGCAACTTAAGCTGGTTAATTTGGTAGTATTGTAGCAATTTTCAAAATGTTTCACAGAATAACTGGTTTCTAGAGCTCGTGCTACCTCTCTGTTAATTCGTTTGAATTATGCTTAGTGGCTACCTTCTCCTTGCGGGGTAATATTGCTGGATGTCGAAGACACCATGGGCACCAGGACCATCTCGGTCATGAGAAGCTTGCTACGTCTCTCTCCCACTCTGTCCCTTAAAGTGGGCTTCAAACACAGTAACATTCATTAAAAGGAGGATAACTAGATTGTTTGGTGTTAGAACATCTGGTTCACATCCCAGCCTTATCGCATGAGCCCTGTAACCTAGAGGGAGTCTGTCCTTTTAGCTAAGCCTCAGTTTCCTAATCCGCAAATTAAGAAATAACGATGCCTCAGAGTCATTGCAGCAAGAAGATAATATCATGTCTGTAAAACCCTTGTAAAACGCCATCCAATGTTGGTTATTGTTGAGATAGATGGCTCTTGTTCTCCTTCACCATCACCTCTCATCATCTCCCACTTCACCCCACACCGTTAAACCTTTCTGGCATCCCTGGGTTTTCAGCGTTTATTGCTTTATGTTACTCTTTTCCAGCATGGGGATTCTCTTTTGATCTTGAGCTGAGACTGGAGTAAACTCTACTCTTCACCCTAGGATACTCACTGTCTGCTTTCTTTGTTTCTGAGCTACCAGGGGAAGCACAGCCCATGTGATTAACCTACCTAAGATGTTTAACTGTTATGTTGGTGCTTGAATCTGCCAGACACCCTCCAGTTCACCCATTTTGTGCTGTATGATTCCTTAAACCCTCAGTCTCATCTTACTCCCCTCCTTCCCAGAAGACTTTTCCTCCTCCTTTACTGAAAAGGTAGAAACCATCCAGTGACTTTACTTCATATCTGAGCATCCACACCATGTCCTCTCGTTTCCTATCACCTCAGTTTTCCCTTTTCAACTTGCTTTTGCTTTCTTCCTATTGTCTTCAGTCCTCATGTTCTTTTTTTGTTTGTTTGGTTTTTGTTTTGAGTAGGAGTCTCACTTTGTTGCCCAGGCTGGAGTGCAGTGCCACGCTCCCGGCCACTGCAGCCTCAACCTGCTGGGCTTGGGTGATCCTTCTGCCGTAGCCTTCCAAGTAGCTGGAACCACAGGCGTGTGCCACCATGTCCGGCTGATTTTTTTTTTATTTATTGTAGAGACAAGGTCTCGCCATGTTGCCCAGGCTGGTCTCGAGTCCCCGAGGTCAGGTAATCCTCTCGCCTTCACCTCCCAAAGTGCTGGAATTACAGGCTTGAGCCACCACACCCAGCCCTCATGTTCTTGGGAAAAAAAAAAAAGTAGAGAGGATTTTCATGAGGCCCTGTTGAACTCCTGTGACATTCACCACTACGTTACTTTTTTTTTTCCCTGTATTTTGTGGCCAACTTCTCAAACTTGCTCAAACAAGCAGTCTGTGTCCACTAGCTCATTCCCTGTGCAGTCTAGATTTGCACCTATTACTTTGCTAAAATTGCAGATGATAAGGTCATTAGTGATTTATTCAAATAATAGAATTTCTGCATTGAGCCAGACCTTGGTGTTCAAGCAGTGGGACCTCTTAGCTGACACGGAGGTAACATCTGGGACATTTGCACTAGTGTGTATCCAACATTTTGCTTCGTTATCTCTAGTGAAGGGAGGGTATTTCACAGTGCAGCCCATTCTAATTTAAAGTAGCTATAGATTTGCAAACATTTTTCATTATACGTCTACAAACCCAGTTACTTGAACAAACGACCTTCATTCCGTTCTCTGAGACATTGTATAGGTCTCATTCTTGATCACCAAAATGAGATGGCCATTCTCAGACCCACAACCAATGAGTGGCATTTTAGTGATTTACATCTTTCTATACAAACACCTTATTTGCATATATTTGACTCTTTTTTTTTCTTGAGTGGGTGTCTCACTTTGTCTCCCAGGCTGAGGTGCAGTGGCACAATCATGGCCACCACAGCCACCACTTGCTAGGCTCAGGTGATCCTACTGCCTCAGCCTTCAAAGTAGCCGGAACCAGAGACGTCCACAACACCTCCCCCCATCGCCCTGCACGCATTTTCTGATTTATTGTATAGATGAGGTCTCGGCAAGTTGCCAGGCTGGTCTCAAACTCCCGAGTTCGGGCAATCCTCTTGCCTTCACCTCCCAAAGTGCTGGGATTACATGCGTGAGCCACTGTGCCCAGCTTGCACATATTTGATTCTAATTGCTGTCACCTATACAAGCATTTTCTTTTCTTTATTTTTTATTTTTTTGAGTTGGAGTCTCACTCTGTCACCCAGACTGGAGTGCAGTGGCCGCTCCCAGCCACCGTAGCCTCGACCTGCTGGGCTCCGGCGATCCTTCCGCCTCAGCCTTCCAAGTAGCCGGAATTACAGGTGCATGCTACCACACCCTGCTAATTTTTTGATTTATTGTAGAGATGAGGTCTCGCCTGCCCAGGCAGGTCTCGAACCTGCGGGCTCAGGCAATCCATTCACCTCAGCCTCCCAAAGGCGCGGGATTACAGGGTGAGCCACCAAGCCCGGTGAGTACAAGCATTTTCAAGCGAGGGTCTTACAGAGAATTCTGACTACATTTTCCTAAGTGAAGGGTTACTCATTTTTGCAGAGCAGCTTACTACGTTAGTGACAATGTGCTTATTGCTTACGGCATAGAGCAAACGAAGAGAGGGAAGACAACAGAAATGGACCCCTGCAGCCACTGCATTTGAAAACATAAGTAGAAGGCACAGAAATGTCATGTTTCACGGGAACAATTTCCTAAGATTATCAGAATTGATGTTTCTTAGTAATAAGGGTCAGTAATTTGGAGTCAAGTTTATCACACAATCCTAAATAGAATGAGGCAACACAGTAGTTCGAAGTAAGTTTTTTTTAAATTAAAGTGTTATTTGCATACACGAAATTCATCAATGTTGTGTACAGTTTTATGAATTTGGATAATGGTATTCAGTCATGCAACAGTCACCAAAATCCAGATACAGAATATTTCCGTCACCTAAAAAGACTTCTCACGCTATGTTACAGAACCTTCTCGTCAGGCCTCCAGACTGAGGCAGCCACAGAACTGCATCCGTTACTGTTCTTTCACCTTTTCTAGACTCGCATATAGATGCAGCCACAAAGTACATTCCCTTTTATGTTGGCTCTGTATACTTGGCATGCTTTCGCAGTTCACCCATATTGTTGTGTGCCTTACTATTTCATCCCCTTTTCTTACCGAGTGGTGTTCCATGACACGGATACAGCACAGTTTACCCGCTGAGGAAGACTCAAGTTGCTTGAGGCTTTGGCTGTCGTGAGCAATGCTTCAAAGAACATTCACATGCGCATTTTTGTGTGTATGTGTGTTCATTCCTCTTTAGTGAATACTTAGGAGTAGAAATTTCTGGCTCAGCTGGAAAAATGCATGTTTAACTTTGTGACATTTTCTGATGTGTCTGTGCCCTTTTGCACACCCAACTGCAGCACAGGAGAGCTGCAGTTGCTCTTAATCTCCGTGAACACGCAGTGTCATCAGCCTGTATGACGTTAGTTAGCCTCTGTGAGGAGCATCTCTTTGTTGCTTAATGCGCATTTCTCTGATGGTTTGTGATGGAAAACCCTTTTTCATATGCTCCTTGCCCATTATACCGCGAGATAGATGTCTGTTCAAATATTCTACCTGCTTTAAGACTGGGCTGTTTGTCTTCAGAAGAGATTTTTGAGAGAATCTAGGAGTCTCTGAGTTCTCGGGACAGGGCTGGGTGCTGATGAGCCTCTTTCCCTGCACAGCTGAATTGTGCACCATGCACACCATGCACCCCTGAGTTACGATACCCATGGCAAGATGTAGGCGCAGAGCACTGAGGGGAAAATGGCTCTTCTAAGGACAGAGATGCATTGGGTGCTTTGGCTGCAGGGTCCAGATGTGGACTAGATAGGTAACGAGTCATTGTTTTTAGGCAGAAGTTCCTCCAAAATAACTTAAGGTAATGTTCGGTCTATGTTGGAATGAGAGATGTTAACAAAGCTATGTGACTATAGATCTCAAAGCACAAAGTAGTTTAAATTACAGTAGATATTGCTCAGTGGTTATTAATTCTTAGGTTTGAGGGAAAACAGAGCATACGTAGTCTACCTTTTTGAAAGTTAAAATAGGATGCTTATATGCAAGATGATGTAAAATAATTCAGCGGTAACAATATTTTCATGTTTTAGATAGCAAAACCATTTACATATTATTGGCTAGCCTGAAATAATGCTGTCTAGTGCACAATGCCTTTTAAAAAAGAAGTCATTTTCATGTAACATTTATTCACCATCATTGTGTATATTGTGAGGTACCCATGGAAATTACCCAGTGTAATGTCATTAATCTTAAGTTTGATTAATTATAAAATGTCTAGGAAACATATAGCATCATGCTCATTTTTACAAGATAAAATTTTTTTCAGAGACATCCATGTCACTGTGTGTTCTCTTTTGTATGTATACAATTAAAATCACATAAATAACTTACATTTTGTACTACTGTAGTTTAGTAAGTTGAGTATACAACACATGATGAGCAAGAGATAAAATAAGTTGGGAAGTCGAACATGATGAAATTCTTTTTGAAAATAATAAGGTCGCTGGACTCGGTGGCTCAGCCTGTAATCCTGTGCCTTTGGGAGGCTGAGGTGAGTGGATTGCCTGAGCCCGCGGGTTCAAGACCCGCCTGGGCAGCGAGACCTCATCTCTACAATAAATCAAAAAATCAGCCAGGCGTGGTAGCACATGCCTGTAATTCCGGCTACTTGGAAGGCTGAGGCGGAAGGATCGCCGGAGCCCAGCAGGTCGAGGCTGCGGTGGCCGGGAGCGGCCACTGCACTCCAGTCTGGGTGACAGAGTGAGACTCCAACTCAAAAAAAAAAAAAGTAAAGAAAATAATAAGGTCGCATGTTATTATCTCTGAATAATCTCTGAAATGGAAACCATGAGAAAGAGATGGAATAAAAATAGCAGCTTATGACCACAGTGCAAGCAAAGGACCATTCCAGACACTAGACTCAGGGTGGGTCATAGGAGCCCCCAATTCAAGGGCATCTCTTCATTTTTTTCTGGGCTGATCTGAGCACCAATGTAAACAACACAGATGACTTCCCACAGTGCACAGCATGGAGTAGACAGTGGGTGCAATTTGGTGAGCTACATGGAAATTCCCAAGAACCCAAAGAATTGTATTCAGAGCAAAACATTCTTCCAAAAAACCTTGATGTCTGATAACAAGCAGTGCTGCTGCAAAGAGAATTAGCTGATACCAGGCTGAATAACTCTTCAAAGTATACCTGCTTTTGTGCAGATGCCATACCCTTAAGGGCTGCATCAGCCAACTCCCCTATTATCACAGAGAATCACATTTTAGTTCATTCTAAGAGTAGATGAGAACATATTTTATCGTCAGAGATGCATGCTAATGAGGCATACAGGTGCATGCTAAATTGCTTAAGAGACCAAAGGTAGGGAATTCTCTTTATCTGTGTATGTGAACTTAGGCAGGAATTATTTGGTCATGTTATCCCTACGTCTTACCAACCCATTTTTCACATAGTTTAGTCTTTTATGAGCATGAGTTTGGTAGTTTGTGTTTTTTGCTTACATGTAATTCCCATCCTTTCTCAAGATAATTCAAAATGTAAACAGGGGCTCAAGTTGTAGATTAGTTATACATTAAAAGGAAGAACCTGAGTTGACAAAAATGAATGGTAGAAGGTAATGGATAAATTAAAGCCCCAGTAACCCACTGGAAGATTCTACACTGAAACAACACAAGCAGAGATAATCCATTAAGGCTCTTAAATAGCTTAATAATGAAAATAACCCTTTTGCCTTGGCTGCCAGGACTCTTCGTGTAAAACGTAAGCTTCAACTGCAGTAGCTAAATGATTATCTCTAATTCCTGGCATGATAGTCTCTCTCTCTCTCTTTTTTTAAGTTTTGCTAATATGCTTTAAACTTTCTTTTTCGTTTAATTTTTTAACGAAAATTCCTATCAGAATTTTCTTTTATTTTAAGTGATCTCAAATATTTCTGAAAATAGATAGGGCATCAATTAAAAATAGATAAAAATAATCACAATGAAAAGAGGCTTAGTGTTATGAGCAATCAAAAAGCCAATAAATAGGCAAAATTGATTTAGCAGCTGTTTCTTGCATCTATTCCCTGGTTTACTATGATAAATATTATCATGAAAATGTTCACTGCTTTATTAATTAATATTCAGAAGTATAAGCTGGAATCTGTCGTCCTACTCTATTTTTAGAAAGTTGAAAGGCACCTTAGGAAAAGTAACTATTACCTTCTGAAAACACATTGTGATCTACATACCATGTCAAGTACTTTTATCCTAAGCCAACCTAATCTTCTTAGAACCATTGAGAGTTAGAATCATCATTTTACAGTTAAGAAAATTGGAGCCAATGAGCATTATGTGTGTTGCTCAAGGTCATGCCAGTAGCAAACTGCAGAGTAAAGACTTGAACCCAGGGCTGCTTGTGCAGGACCTCATTGGCAAACCCCCTTGAGGGTCATTGCAACCAACCTGACTCGTGTGCAGAATCACACTTGAGTTATTCAAGTAAATTTTTATCTTCAAAGACATCTCCACCGTTGCCTTGGAGAAGCATTCTGATGCTTGACATCCCCTCGCGGGAGTCAAATTCCTCTTGCTATTAAATTTATCTTTATATGGTCTCCCCAGTTCTTTCTCTTTTGTCTCTTCCTCAGTTGTGGGGGAGACTGCCAGACACATTGCTGACACACTGTTAGACATGAGGGAAAATACAATTCTTGGATTTTTAGATGTCAATAAAAGGCAAACCATTAGGTACTTTAGTAGCAAGTCAGTTGGGGAGTTCATAGTCAGTTCTTCACACTCTCTGTGTGTGAAGAGCTGTCCCAGTCTTTTAGTCTTTGTTGCCATCAAATCCTATGAAGAAGAGATTTTCCCATTTCAAAGATATATTGTCTTTCAAATTGAAAATTACCCTCAGAAAATGCAAAGCTGATAAAAAATGAGCTCCAGTTGTATTTTTAGAATGCAATTAAAGACCCGGAGATATTTTATTTTTGTATCTCAACTGATGCAAAATAATAATACGCTAATTCATTATAATTGAAGAACTTAGCATGGCATTTTTGCATGTCCAGTGTAAGAGCATCTTTACTCCCAAGTTCCTCAATTTTCTTTTTCCTTTTTTGTTATTTTCAGAAAAAAATGGAAATGCAACAGAAACATAAACTCCATTGTTAGCTAGTACCAGTGCAGCTCAGCTGTGATGAACTTGTGACAACGCAGTGAACTTGTGACAACGCAGTGGCTGAGTGCCCTGTGCTTGCTGAAACGAAAGAATTCAGTACCAAGCAAAGCTGCTCATTAAACAAGCTTTGGCCAAGTCAGAGAAACTTTATTTTTTCTGCCACAGTATAGGGAACCAAGTACAGTTCTACCAGCTTCCAATTTAACCCCAGTAGTGGAAACCTGGGAGAGCTTGGAAAGGAGATGTGTGTGATAATGGTGGTTTACTTTTACTGTGTGCTTCTGATGTACTACCTTGTCAAACATTTAACCGGAGCCTCCAACAAACAACAAAATGAACGTAGCTGAGTCTCCAGGCTTTTATCTCTACCTCAGCCCTGCCCCTCATTCCCCCTGCAGAACTAACAAGCTGTGCTGTGGCCAAAAGGCAGGCAGCAGGAAAGAAAAGGAGAAAAAACAGAGTCCAGTTAATTCCAGACCCTGGCTAATTGGCATCCAAATAATTAAGAGCTGGTTTTAAAATAAAATACCCAACACCTCTTAAGGCTCAGTGATGAATAGGGCACAGGGAGGGGCACTGAAAAAAGTGGAACGTTTGTCAGCCAGCAGGAGTCCAAGGCTGTGAGCTAAAAGCAGGACGTTCAATAGAAACAGAGAGCCCAGAAGGAGAGGAGAAATTAGACAGCTAGCTGGCAGCAGCTACTCATCTAATAGCAGGAAAAAAGATCAGCTTTCACTTTCTGTGATAAGATGGTGGGTAATTGGTAGCTTGAATAGTGTTTATTCTCAAAAGGCCTTTCTTGTTAGCTCATATTGTGTCCTGTATATGTTGTATAATAAATACCTATCTATAAACTGAAGGTAAAATCCTGGGAGAAAAACTTCTTTGGCTATGCCTCCATGTTCAATAAAAGTAGACAGCAGGGGCAATCCCCCAGAAGATGTAAAGGAAAATAGTCTCACCTGCCTAAATGAACAGGCAGATTCAACCCAAAGCATACACATTGCTTTAATTCCAGCATTTAACTAGTTTTGGGTTGAGTTGATCATCAAAGGTGTTAAAAGATTTGTTAGGTGTTAGGTGTTAAAAGACCTATCATAGAAATTCAGTACCACCATATTTAGCAAATGGTGCGGGAAAACTGGCTGACCACATGCAGAAGAATGAAACTGGACCCCTATCTATCATCACCATATACAAAAATCCACTCTAAATTGATCAAAAACCTAAACTTAAAACCTCAAACAACAAGAATCCTAGAAAACATAGGAAACGCCCTTATGTATATTGGAGTAGGCAACGAATTCTTGACTAAGTCCCCAAAAGCAAATGCCATAAAAGCTAAGATACACAAGTGGGACCTCATTAAACTGAAAAGCCTTTGCACAGCAAAAGAAACTACCAAGAGAGTAAAGAGACAAGCCATGGAATGGGAAAAAAATAATTGCAAATTATGCATCTGACCAAGATCTAACATCCGGGATCTACAAGGAACTCAAATGAAGTGAAAGAAAAAAAAAACTCCATTAAAAAGTGGACAAAGGATATGAACAGACACTTCTCGAAAGGTGACAGACATACAAGCAAGCAACAGACACATGAAAAAAAATGTTCAGCCTCATTAATCATCAGGGAAATGTGAATCAAAACTACAATGAGTTAGGTGGTAACCTAACTCCAGTAAGGATGGCCATGATTAATAAATAAAAAAAAAAAAAAAACAGGTGCAGAGAAAAGAGAATGCATCTACACTGTTGGGAATGCAGGCTAGTTCAGCCTCTATGAAAAGCAGTGTGGTGATTCCTAAAAGCGCTAAAAATTGATCTTACATTACAATCCAGCAATCCCTCTCCTGGCAAATATACCCAAAGGAACAAAAATCACTCTACCAAAATGACACCCAGGCCAGGCTCGGTGGTTCAGCCTGTCATCCCAGCACTTTGATAGGCCAAGGCAAGTGGATTACCTGAGCCTGTGGGTTTGAGACCAGCCTGGGCAACTTGGCGATAACTCATTTCTACAGTAAATACAAAATTAGCCTGCCATGGTAGCACGCACCTGTAGTTCTGGCTGCTTGGAAGGCTAGGGTGGAAGGATTACTGGAGTCCAGTGGATGGACACTGGAGTGGCTATGAGCGTGCCACTGCTCTCCAGCCTGGGTGATGGAGTGACTCTGACTCAAAAATAACAAAAAGACACATGCGCACACGTTTATTGCCACACTGTTTGCAATAGCAAAAACATGGAACCAGTCCTACTGCCCATCAAGAGTGGACTGGATCAAGAAAATGTGGTACATATACACTATGTAGTATTACGCAGCCATAAGGAAGGACAAAATCCTGGACTTTGCAGCGAATTGGATGGAGCTGGTGTCCATCATACTAAGTGATCAATCACGGAAACAAAGAACTGAAAACTACATGTCCTCCTAAGTGGGCTCTGAACATTAGTCACGTTAGCCCAAGGGTGGGATCAGTCGCTGGGCACTGCTAGGAGAAGGAGGGGAGTAGGAGGGTGGGGGACAGCACGCAGTGAGCCCGGTCTACCACCAGAGGGGGAGGGCCAGTCAGAAGCCAAACAAGCTCAAAGCACAAATACAACTAGGCCATGCGACGCAGGTGAAAACGAACACATTTTGCCCTTGGGAACGTTTTGGGAAGAGCAAGAACTAGACGCTGGCCCTGTGTGTCTGTGAGCAGATGCTGCGTATCCTGTGCTCCCCGGGCAGGGCAAGTCAAGCCTCACTGCCTTGCTTCTCCTTCCATTAGCATTCCTACAGCAAGAGAACCTTCTCGGAGTCCCAGTGTGCGGGCAGCCTCGTGGCTAGATCCCCAGGCTGGCTCTGTCTTAACACGTTTCGAAGATGAGGGTTTTGCCAGTGCACAGAGATGCAGCAAGCCAAGCCAGATGGCATCTGTGATTTGATGACGTCGTGAAGAAGAGGCATTTTAATGTGTGGTCTCGTCGATGCCATTCTGTCTGCTCTCGGCCGGCCAGCTGAGGGGTGGAGGAGCGCCGGCTGGCTCCGTGGCCTGAAGCAGCTCTTGGGTTGCTGCCCGTGGGCAATAGCCATTCTTTTTTCTTCTTCTTTCTTTTCATTTTGTCTGGCTCAACTCCTAGGGCAAGGGACATTTCTGCTACATTTGGCCATGGAAACGCTAACTGAATTAGAATGATACCAGATCAGAACGTTAAAAAAACAAACTCAGGCTGGGCGCGGTGGCTCAGCCTGACATCCCAGCACTTTGGGAGGCCGAGGTGAGTGGATTGCCTGAGCCCACGGGTTCGAGATCAGCCCGGGCAACTCGGCGAGACTTCATCTCCACAATAAATCAAAAATAGCTAGTCATGGTAGCACGTGACTGTAGTTCTGGCTACGTGGAGGGCTGAGGCGGAAGGTTCGCCAGAGGCCAGCAGGTTGACGCTGAGGTGGCCATGGGTGTGTCACTGCACTCCAGCCTGAGCGAAAGAGTGAGACTGCAACTCAAAAATAAATAAATTCAGAATATCTACAATAAGAGTCTTACCTCGAGAGGCAGAATGGTTAGTGGTTCTCCTTCACAGATGGCTGCCCCTGTGCTCCCCTCGCTAACAGACTATTGACTCTTCTGGGTCTATGTCTCTTCAGTAAAATAAGGATACAAACAACACCGTCCTTAGAGTCTTTTGCTGGGATTCGATGAGTCAATTCACGTCAAACATTTAGAAAATAGCCTGCCACATAGTAAGTGCTGCATCAGGCTACTTTTGCAACGTTATCACTGGAGTTCAGTGTTTTAACTTCGAGTATTTCATGAAGATAAACGATTAAGCAATATCTGCCCAACACACATGTCTCTCCCTTTCTAATGTCTCGCCAGATTGCTATCGATCCACTCACAGCATATTTTGGGGCGCCTCCCACAGGAGAGGCCAGGTGCTAGGCAGGTGAGATGGAGCCAGGCACGGGGGACGCCTGACCCCCTTCCTCACAGAGCGAGTGTCTGGTAGGCAGACGTGGAAAACAAGCGAGCTGGGGAATGGGCGAATTCGTCGTGTCTGGTGTGGGTGCCTGGGAGGAAGCTGCGCGGACAGCAGAAGGAATCGTGATGGCGGAGTCTCAAGCTGAGTGGGAGAGGCGAAGTGGTGTCACTAGGGAGTACCCTTTGGCCTGGGTGAGAGAGCGCGCCGGACAGTGGAGCAGGAAGAGGCACAAAGGCCAGGGCAGAAGCGCCAGATGGCACGAGAAAGGAGGAGGCAGTCCCGGGCCCGAAGGGCCTCCAAGCCCAGCGCAGCCCAGCGGCTCCATGTGGAGAGGCGCACTTCTAAGATTCCCTTGGCTGAATGTGGAGAAAGGATGGAGGGGCAACAGGAGAGCAGGAGACCAGGCGCCCTCGCAGGATTGAGCTCTCAAGCGAGGCTGGCGACTGGACCAGGGTTGTGGTCATGGCAGGAGTGAGGAGTGGACTTGAGAGATGTTCTGGAACTGGAACCCACTGGACTTGTGCAGATGGATTGGACCTGGGCCATGAGAGAAAGGGAGGATTCGAGGCTGTGGAGCAGAAGTCCTGTCCTTTATTCTTGATAATAAATATGACACACGGTCAGTGACACCAAAAAAACAGTATTTGCATATTTCAAAGATAGTTTACATATTGTACAGTTAAACACAGGACCCTAAACTGTCCTGTATGGGACAGACTTTAGTAGCTGAAAAGCAGACATGCTATCTTAGGAATGTCTTCTCGGAATATGAGGACACTGGCTAAGTGTTCACATTGTTCTCTCTGCTAGGGTGCTCGTTGCTTCAGATGTGTCACCGTCAGTCTTCCACACTCTCCATCCTTCTAGGTTATGGTTTCTAAACTACATGATATTTCCAAAGTGCTTTGTAAGTCTAAAACTTTTAGAACATTACATTATAGGTAGGCAATTTGAGATACTTGTCTTCTTAGTTTGAAGCCTTGGGCAAAGTATTAACCTCTCTTCAGCTGTTCCTGCATCTGCATCTGTAACGTTGAAATTAGGAGTCATCGTACCTTCTTCAGTGGGCTGCTGTGAAGATTAAATGACTCAGTGCCTGTAAACTGCTATGAACACCTGTCACAGAACATATTTGAAAAATTTTAGCTATCATCATTATTAGTCTAGACAGGCTTCTTAGGAGGTGTAAGCTTCAGTGTCTTCATCTCCAAAGTGAAGATAGTTTCTTCTGTAGAAAATGATGAAAAGAATCTCGTTTATTATAATATACTGTGTCTTTCTGTGAAAGGTATAATTTAAGGAAGAACGAGGCACTAGTAGTTTTTTGGGTAGATCATACCAAAGGCATAACACTTGGCCATCATAATGCCAGACAGTCAGAAGTGTAGAAGCACATGTTTCTCAAGGCAGTCTTTTTTTTTCAATTTTACCTGCAATTTTGTATTCAGAGAACTGCCACTACTTTGTATGCATGAAGCACCATTATTATTTCCAGTACTGTTTTATTCTGTGCCATAGCCAGAAAGGATTTGGTTTACAGTCAAGGGCTCAGAGATCATAAATCATTTAAATAAAAGTAACAGAACCAAAGTCCATAAGGGAGAGGGAAGAGGATGTAAAGATTTTATAAATATTTTATGTTTTCTTTTCTTCTTTTTTTTTTTTTGTTTTGAGTCGGAGTCTCACTCTGTCACCCAGGCTGGAATGTAGCGGCACGCTCCTGGCACCGCAGCCTTGCCATGCTGGGCCCGGCAGTCCTTCCGCCTCAGCCTTCCAAGTAGCTGGAACTACAGGCACGCGCTACCACGCCTGGCTAATTTTTTATTTATTGTATAGATGAGGTCTCGCCAAGTTGCCCAGGCGGGTCTCGAACCTGCGGGCTCGGGCAATCCACTCGCCTCGGCCTCCCAAAGCGTGGGATTACAGGCTGAGCCACGGAGCCTGGCTATTTTATGTTTTCTGTAACTAGAAACTTTTTCACACAATCACTTCAGAATATTCTGCAGTCTTCTGATTAATCTTTATAAAATATCTGGCCTGGAAATGTGAAACGTCACTATTTGGCTAAAGTAGAAGACTGGGCATGGTCAGCACGCGTGCTGCTGGGTCCAACAGCACTTTCCTCAAATACACACAAATTTTTTCATTCATCACATTTTTTTCTTGCAACTTCAGGTTACCCTGTGAGTCACTTAATAAAGGAAAGTAAATTCAAAAGAATTTTTGATTGATTCATCAAGGTGGTAACATACAAAGAGAGCATAAAAGGAGAAAAAAGTCTCTGTTAATATGCATAAAGTAATTTATTGCAGTCGTAGTCAAAGCGCAGAAACAACTTTTATTGTGGTGTTTTCACTCAGCATTTTATTTTAAGCGGTTTTATACCTACAGCTTTTTGACCATGATAGGAAATTGCCGGCTATTATTCAATCAACTTGGTGCACTGCAACTTAATGAGCCATTAAGTTATAATAACATGTGGGTCATTTACAGTTTTGTATTATTATGAGGAATAATCATGATGCAAGTCTAGCTTTTCCATCGTTTGGATGACTTCCTTAGAATAAATTCTCAAGTGGGAGATTACTAAGAGTGTCGAAGAATACGAACATGATTGTTTCTTAGTTTGCACTGCTATCAGCAGTGCAGGAGGATGTAAGATTTCCCTTGTGATTTAAACATAGGTGCTCTCACTTTTTCTACTTTCATGAGTATAAGTTGATGAAAGCTTACATTTGCTGATACAGTAACCCTAAATTTTGCATTTTGGCATTCAAGGACAGGTAAACTTACTCCACTATAGCATGACATATCATATCCTATCATATCATATCAGTGTTATGTTATCATATTATCCACACACGTGCAAATACATAACTATATACTGATACAAGTAAATATATCACTCTATTGATTAATCTTTTTATCTCCATGCTAAGATCAATGATCTTTTTTTTCTTAAGTGGACTTTCCTAGAAATAAGGAATACCACATAATATTTTTAAGACTTTTGTCAAGAAAACCCCATAAATTCCTGATGTGTCTGGTGTATGATCCATCCTTTATGCTACTATGTTGTAAAGACCTCAAGAAATGGACATACAGCTTTCCAAATAACAAACCCTGCCCAAGGAAACTGTTATTTCAAGAAGCACAAGCAGATAGATAAAGGTCTTTCAGAGTGGAGTACATCTTGTTTCTCCTTCCCTGGCCTCTTAACCCCTCTCACATCATCCCCTAGCCCTGTGTATCAGAGGGATGTAAAAATGGAAACAGCGGAGACTTAGGGCAAAAATATAAGAAAAAATGAAGGAAAATGACAATGTTGATGTGAATAAAACACTGAAACACACGTCATGCATATTTGTGTGAGTGTGTGCGGTGTGCATACTTATGGCTATGTGTAGCTATATGGTTTGTGGTCAAGAACTCAGGTGCTGGGATTAAACTGAGTCTGGATTACATTTCTATCGCTTGCTGCTTGTGTGATCTTGGGCAAGCTACTGAACTGTATGCCTCAGCTTCCTCGAATGTAAAGTGGAGTTCTATTTAAATAAAATATAAAATATCTACCTTATGGGGTTGCAGGATTAATCCATGTAAAGCCTTTTGAGTACCTGGCACATAGTAAGTGCTTAACAAGTGTTCATCATTATCATTATTGTCACTGTATAGGAGCTAAAAACCCCCAAAATGACTTACTTCTCTCAATAAAGAATGATTGAGTAGAGACATTTTATTCCCTTTCATTCTGTGGCATGTCTTCCTGGATGCCCCAATGTATTTGTTTGTGGGGTGTGATTTGAGCAGTATCTGGAAGACTCTATTCTCAACTGCACTCCTGTAAATTGTCAAGTCCCCCTGTTGCAGTCACTCCTTCGTATTCAGTGTTGTCCTGCTCCCTTTGTTGAAATGCAGAAGGTGGAACACAGTGCCTAGCTTACTGGCATCAGCCTGGCTGTCAGGATTTCTGTCTTGGTTTGGTTTGGGTGTGAGTGGCCAAGGCAGTGCAGGCGCCCACACTGCCTCTCGAGGAAGGGGTTCTGGCTGTGGAGGACGGAAAGGGGTTGACAGCTGGTTCTGCAAGCTGCACCGGGGGTTGCATCTGGATACAGGATGTGGCTGGAATGGCCCTGGATCTCTGGGAAGGACAGTTTCAGGAGTTACACAGTGTACCTGAACAAGAAGTCTCTGCATTGTACTTGAAACAGTGGTTTCCTAGAATCTATCATCTGTGATCTGCCCCTGGCTTCTGGGGAGGATCTGTCCACAGAGCTCTGCAGGCAGAAACTGGCTGATGGCACAGAAAAAAGAAGAAAAATGAAACCCAGCTGCAAAAGCATGTATTCCTAGTGCTAGGAGTGAGCAGAAAACTGTTGCCTTGACTGAGATGGTCTTTCAAAATTAAGCAGCACAGCTATTTTTAGGCTCTGAAAAAAATGTCATTTCTTCCTACTAAAACTAGTTTTTAGATGCATAAATGCCAACATTTCTGGCTAGAAAATAAAATGAATTTCCACCTAGAACAGGTTTATAGAAAGGTGAATCATACTGATGGAACAAAATAGTCTAATTTTCAAAGAAATTTTTTAATGTGCAGAATTACTAGAGGGAAGAATGTTTTACTCTTGATTTTCATTTTGGAACTAAATTTATAGGAAACAGCTTTTAGCTGTGAAGTAGAAATGGTTTTGGTTTTTTTCTGTCTTCCTTGTTGTAGCACAGAGCTTCATAACACCTTCTTGTTGTTGCTTAAGAATAGCAGATTATTGCATTTATAAATGGCTCGCTTGGCTCCTAGAAGTGATCATACCTGGCCTCACTTGTCGGCGTTTCTGTACCTGGGACTCGGGACTATGGGCACTCTCCGGATGCCCAGTGGCTGCCATGCTCTGGAGGGTGGACCAGGCCAGAGCTCTGCTTCCAGAAAGGAGGCACTGGCCCGTCTCTTCATTGCGAACTTTCTTGCTTGACACCCATCCCTTCTTTGTGTGTTCATACCTTTCTTTCCTAAGTGTCTATGAGACCGTCAAGACAGTCTGAATGTCAATGCCAGTGCTTGTGTGTGTCCTTCTGTCTCCTTGCTAGAAGATGAAACACAACTCATCTTTAAAGCTATGTCCTTATGAAATCTG
Organism: Carlito syrichta; assembly: GCF_000164805.1. Classification (NCBI taxonomy): domain Eukaryota; kingdom Metazoa; phylum Chordata; class Mammalia; order Primates; family Tarsiidae; genus Carlito; species Carlito syrichta. The sequence goes on from NW_007248763.1 coordinate 145,897, forward strand.
AAGTTAATGGAAACATATCAGCAACAGGAACAGACGACAGCATCATTAGAAAAAGAAGAAACCGGCATGCAAGGCAGGCCTTGGTATCATGTTCAAAGAGGAGCTGCATGCGGGGCGTGCTGGGCCTGAGAGAACACTGCACTGGACAGAGTGACCTGCTTCCAAGAGGAAAGTAATTTGGCTGCGTCTTATAGTCCATTGTCTCATTGCTCACTCTGAAATTATCCTCTCTGTCTTTGGAACACTTGCTTTATCATCTGTCAAGTTCGACTGGAAAGAGGACATTAGAAATATTGGCTGCCTCCAGCTTTGACTCAGCACTCTGGGGGCGCAAGAGCCAGGAGAAATATGTGAGTCCATAAATGCTCACAGTAGCAAGTGGTTGATGAAGGCTGGTCCATAAATAGTGCTGCGTCCCAGAATAATGCCATGCGCTAGACAAGAGTTTAATAGATGCAATCTGATGGTGAATTTGAGGCAGAGATTTAGAACAGGGTGACTCAGTGTGGTCAGTAACACAGAGGAAGTCGACTCTGTATGTGTCTCTGCTTTGTGAGTGTGACCCTGTGAAGCAGGCCTTCTGTGGAGCCAGGAACCAGAAAACTATGACCCTTGAAAGAACAGCCACGGCTGGACTCGGTGGCTCAGCCTATCATCTCAGCACTTCAGGAGGCCAAGGTGAGTGGATGGCCTGAGCCCGTGGGTTTGAGACCAACCCAGGCCACTTGGTGAGACCTCGTCTCTACAATAAATAAAAAATTAGCTGGATGTGGTAGCGTGCGCCTGCAGTTCCGGCTACTTGGCAGGTTGAGGCGGAAGGATCTCCAGAGCCCAGCAGGTTGACGCTGGGATAGACGTGAGCATGCCACTGCACTCCAGCCTGGGTGATGGAATGAGACGCCAGCTCAAAAAAAAAAAAAAAAGAACAGCCCTCCAAGATATACACACCTGACAGGTGGCTCAGAAGTGACCTGTGCAGTTGTAGAAACCCACAATGGCTTTCCTCCACAGAGAAGCAAATACGAAACAAGGTAGGTGCTGCTGCTTCCTCTCCTATGTCTCTTCTTTCGGGGATTAAAATGAGTGTTTACTTCTTGTTTTGTCAAAATGAAGGATAAGTCTGAAAAGCTTACTTCTTCTTCTTCTTCTTCTTTTTTTTTTTTGATTTGGAGTCTCATTCTGTCACCCAGACTGGAGTGCAGTGGCATGCTCACAGCCACCGCAGCATCAACCTGCTGAGCTCAGGCGATCCTTCCACCATAGCCTTCCAAGTAGCTGGAACTACAGGTGTGCACCACCACACCCAGCTAATTTTTTTGGTTTATTGTAGAGACTAAGTCTTGCCATGTTGCCCAGGCTGGTCTCGAGCCCCTGAACTCAGACAATCCTCTTACCTCAGCCTGACAAAGTGCTGGGATTACAGGTTTGAGCCACTGAGCCCAGCTGAAAAGCTCACTTTTTTTTTTGAATTGGAGTCTCACTCCATCACCCAGGCTGGAATGTGGTGGCACACTCACGGCCACCCCAACGCCGACCCACTAGGCTCCGGCAATCCCTCCACCCAGCCTCCCAAGTAGCCAGAACTATAGGCGCATGCTTACCACACCTGGCTAATTTTTTATTTATTGTAAAGACGAGGTCTCACCAAGTAGCCCAGGCTGGTCTCAAACCCTCAGACTCAGGCAGTCCACTTACCTCGGCCTCCTAAAGTGCTGGAATGACAAAAGCTTACTTCTTAACAGGGGTTATACAACAGCTAAATCAGTAGACAGAGAAAGTTAAGTAGGTAGAGATTGAGAACAAAGATGTCAGCTCTCTGTGAGTTTATGAGCAAAACATTTTCCTCTGTATTTTGACCTACACTTCTGAGACAGGACATCCTGTCAGGTACTTTGAAAAGCATACGGCCTCATACCCCATCCTCAGTGTGCATGTACACTCAGGACACACAAGTTTACTAGAGAGTCACTAAAACGCAAAATAGCTAAATTTCAGTTATATTACCAATATCCTAACAAACGAAGAAGTTAGTGATTGCTGTATCCTTCAAAATCATTCTCCAGTTTATAAACTCTCCATTACATCATTCTCTCTAAGATAGCGTCCAAGAACCTTCAAAGCCACTTGAACTCCTCTTTATGTTTCTGCAACAGAAACCATTGTTTATGTTGTTTAGCAAAAAGATGCATCTAAAATAAAGCAGAGGGCTGAAGCATAGTGAGCTCTCCACTGTGGGAAATATTTAGATGCCGGGTACCGGCCATCTGTGCTGGCTGTTGCGTGGGTCCCTGCCCAGCTCTTCGTTTGGCTTGGCACCGCTGCTGGCCAGTTGAACTTCCCACTTACTCTGCAGTCCACTTGGATCTAAACATCTGTGTCTGTGTGCACAGATTAAACACCTACTGGTTTCTAAACACTCTGAAGACCTCTGCTACCCAGGGAGTGAAGGGAGGTTGCAGCTTGAACACCACATTAAGGTTATTTCCGGCACTCACTACAACTAAACATACAAAATTCACCTTCTCTCCAACACTTTTCCCTCACCAATTCTCCAGATATTTCTGTAGGGGAAAAATAGCACCAGGTGTTGACCACCTGTATGACACAGTTGGGGGTGGAAGTGTCTTCCTCCTAAGCCCAGGAGCCAGATGATCACTTTTGCCAAAGATTCTGCAAAAGACTGAGCTTCTTGAGTTACTCGTGCACTGGGTTTCAGGGAAGACAAGGACAAGGTTACAAGCACCTAGGTTATTGCCATCATGTCGACTACAGGGTTAGATGTCGATAACCCAGCACCAGGAAAGACACTGTCTCTGCTACAGCCCCTTCCTCTTGATGCCCTCGTGCGAGCATATAGCATCTCCTACCTACTGCCTGCCTTTAGTTGGCCGTGGCATGATGAAAATTAGCATCACTTTTTATTTGGTAACCCTGTTGATGTTAACAATGGTCTGTATTTACCTAAGAGTATTTGTGAAGGATTCAGAAGTCTCTCTACCTTGTCTTGCCTGTAATCTATGGTTATTCACACTGTCCTATGCTATGTCTCTTTCATTTTTGAAGAATCATCTTTATAATGCTGAAACAGTTAACACAGCTTATTTTAAAAATACCTTCAGGTTTATTTAGTTGTCTCTGTTTGTGATTTTTATTTCTTCGTGGAATAGGAATAAATCTTTCTTTCTTATGTTTCCAGTTTTAGTATAGTTGATTCACAGTATTTATATCTTGAAGGAATTTTTATACTAGGAGAGGATAGAACCTTGTTTCTCCCTCATTAACCCATCTATTTCTACCCCTTCTTTGTATTCTTAAAGCAGTTCAAGAGTCTTCCTCTACTTAAAGTCACATTCTTTTAATTCCATTTTTCAAAAGTATCAAATAGAAAAATGCTTGCAGATGCATTCTGGGTTAACTGAACCCCAAGTTTGTGTGTCAAGCATGAAAAGGGTGAGTTAGTGAGAAACTGGTGCCTTTCCTCTCTCTCACTAATACACCTCAGTCAGATCAAGAATGCAAAGAAGAGAACACTCTGTAAGAAAACATTGTATGAAATATGTATCACAGCAGCCATCATGTTTTGTCCTTCAAAGAGCTTTGTTTCTCACCTTCCTTGCATTGGCTGTGGAGCTGGAACGCAGATGAGGCAACTTGACCCACGTCATGGCTGGTGACTGTTACAGGCTCCTAACCCACTCTCCTTTGACTTTGTGTGCTGCTGTTCTAGAAAAATGAGTGTCACATGAATCTGTTGTTCTAGATATTATCACAGTGATCCCTTATCCGTGCCTCATTCATCCTTAAGTACATCACTTAAGGCTTTTCTAGCTTTGCAACTCTTTTCCGCCCCTTCCTCGGCTGCTCAGACTTTACTTGGCTCCACTCCAAACCAAAGCAACTAAGGTCCTTGCCCACAAAAAATGGCAAGCATTTCCCAAAAAGTGTAGGAAAAGAGGGGTTTTATGGTAGCAAGATGCTTCACTCAAGAGTGACTTCTTAATGAACCCAAATCAAAATAAACTTTTCCCAGAGTGGAAGAAATTGAGATCTGTTGTGCCACAGATTTTCACAAATTAAATCTGACTCCAAGTTCTCTTGGCGCTTGTCTCAGAAAAAATTCTCTCTCAACCATCTGGGGGCAGGGGAACCCCATCCCAATTCACCACAAACCTCCCATTCCCACTCCTCCCAACCTTCATACTCCATTCCTCTAGGGACAAACAGAGGGCTCAGTGTCTTATGCCCATCGAAACGCACTGAACTACCCGGATGCCTATTTGCCAAGACTGTGCTGTCTTTTGGAGTCAGACGCTTGGCAGGTTTTCTGCTACCTTTGGACAAAGGCGTCACACCGGCTGGAGCCCTGGCTCTTGGGAGGCGGTTTTCTGAAACTGTCCGAAGCCATTCCGCCGCATGTCCTCAACTGTCCGCGCCTCAGAGTGGGATGCAGGACAGGGGTCCGAGTCGGAATTGTTTCCAGAGCCGCCTTGGTCTTGAAGCGTCCTCCACCACCTGGTGCTTCTGGTTCTCCTGTCTCTAGCTGAGGTCTGCTTTCTCCATCCTTAACACAGCCCGCCCGCGGGATTCCGGAAACAGCAGGGATGCTTCAGGCAGCATCAGTTTTAGCCCCCTACCTCCCTCCTCAACAGAGACGGTCCTGCTGTCACAGAACCCAAAACCCGGTGGGAAAAGATAGAGGCGTAGAACGATACAGCTAAATGTCTCGATACTGTCAACATAAAGTAAGCCTAGTCTCTTTCTAGCCGGCCTTTCTGAAGTTAATATAATACCTGTTTCACTCAAGGAAGAAGCGACCCAAGGTCAGTCTGGCCTCTCCGTCACTCTGAGGGGATACAGCAACAACCGAGTCATTAAACTCGGCCCCTTCGTGACCCGCCTGGGCAGGCGAGACCTCATCTCTACAATAAAATCAAAAAATCAGCCGGGCGTGATAGCGCACGCCTGTAATTCCGGCTACTCGGAAGGCGGAGGTGGAAGGATCGCTGGAGCCCAGCAGGTGAGGCCGCGGTGGCCGGGAATGGCCACTGCACTCCAGTCTGGGCGACCGAGTGAGACTCTGACTCAAAAAAAACCCCCCAAAAAACTAGTCCCCTTCTGCCTTTTCCTCTCCTAGAACTTCATTCGGTTTCTCTGAAATGTGCTTGAAAAATAATCTAATTTATCCTGCTCCGAGTAATTTAATTAAAATTCAATTAAATTCCGCAGAATGCATACATCATTTTGCATGTTGCACTTTGATTTATTTGCTCTTTTTACTTTAAATGTACAGTGGAGTTATTTGGCTCTACAATGTTACATCCAAACGAATCCATTTCATGCATAAGCTACCTGGTCCTCAGGAGCACTGAGGAGAAAAGAAATGCGTGCTTATCGTCATGCATGTCACGTACGACTCATTTTGATTTAATCTTTTTGGCAGTCTGTGCACTGGTGAGATAGGTCCCTCATATCAGTTCACTTATATTTCCAAAATGGATATTCTCAGTCCCTTATTTTCCAGCAGAAACACACACACACACATACAGAGAGAGAGAGAATGAAAGAAAAGAAATGATATTCAGATTTTTGTTCAAATCACTTTCATAGTCACGATGAAAGCTTTGGGGTTTCAAGGGCACCAAGGGTGGAATTTAAAACTCTCTTCTTTGGGGTCGTTCACAGGCTAGAGTGTCTGGAAATGGCTTTTCTGCTACGGGAAGATAGGTGGTGCCAGGCTACAACGGCCGTCCCGAACACAATCCCAGCGCTGGCAGCACGTGGGCCCGGTGCCAGTGCCGCCGGAAGGACGCGGGCCCCGCTCTTCCTGGAGGGCCGAGGGGCTGCCTTCGGTGGTCGGTGGCCGCGAGTCAGCCGATACGGCCGAAATCTGCACGCGGCATGTGCCTGTCACTCCAGGAAGAAGGGGGGCGGCAAGCGTCTTGCCCCCGTTGCTGTCGTGGCCCCGCGCGACCCGCCTCGAGGTGCCAGGCCCCCGGGCGTCTCCCCCCCGTTGCTGTCGTGGCCCGCGCGACCCGCCTCGAGGTGCCAGGCCCCCGGACGTCTCCCCCCCCGTTGCTGTCGTGGCCCCGCGCGACCCGCCGCGAGGTGCCAGGCCCCCGGGCGTCTCCCCCCCGTTGCTGTCGTGGCCCGCGCGACCCGCCGCGAGGTGCCAGGCCCCCGGGCGTCTCCCCCCCGTTGCTGTCGTGGCCCGCGCGACCCGCCGCGAGGTGCCAGGCCCCGGG